>NC_056726.1:1103733131-1103960631 GCF_019279795.1 Protopterus annectens
ATGAAATTGACTTTTATAGGGAAATTGATAGGATGTATTGTATGTTTGTAATGAGGGGTTATGATAAAGAAGTTGTACAAACTGCTATTAAGAAAATTATTGAAGGTATGGATGAAAATGATAGTCAATGTGAAATATGCTATAATAATGAAGTATATAATAAAGAGAGAAATAAATAATAAATGCAAAATATATTTTGTTTCTACATATGGAACATTTAGTTCCATATTTGTAAATTTAGTCAAGTATTATTGGCAATATTTGTTTAAATTTAATGATATAGGTAATATTTTAAGTCCATTCTTAGGTATATCATACAAGAGAGGAAGAAATCCTGGAGATATCTTGGTACATAATCACTTTGTACTGCGTGTCTTAAATATTATGGAAAATATGACAGCACTAATGGGTACGTACCCCTGTGGTCACTGCAATTTTTGTGCTTATATTGTTAGAACATTTAACTTTATAAATGGACATGTATTTTCTCCATTGGAAATGTTTAATTGTGAAACAGAGAGTGTTATTTATGCCCTACAATGTTCTTGTAATCTGGTATATATTGCAGAAACCAAGAGGAAATTAAATATAGAATGCAGGAACATGTTAGGAATGTTAAAAATAAAACAAGTGGACAGCCCGGTGGTTAAACACTTTTTAGAATGGCATGACTCTAATCCAGATAACTTTTTCTAAAATAGTAAGCTTTAAATTCATAGAGGTTTTTGTTCAGATGGTTTATACAAAAAGAAAGTAATGCATAAAGCATTTACATTTTAAAATGTAACACCCTGTCCCCTTTAGGGCTTAATCTTGAATGTAATTGGAGGCTGCTTGTTTGACTTTTAATTGAGTAATTGATCTAAATAATTTTATATTTAAATGTGGGTTAACTGGTGGTTTTATGTACTCTTTGAAGGCTTTGCCGAGGCGCTAAGTTATATTAAAATTTTGTACTTTTGCTGGATGTTGTTTTGTGGACTTAAGTTTCATTTCTTTGTGGTTGCTGTTTATAGAGGGGTTATGACCTCCTTTGCTCTAGAGGAGATGCCTTTACTAATTATGCATGCTACGTGGAAAGCCCTCCTTACTACAGTAGATGTGGTGGTCGAAGTTGAGATCACATTCAACTTGTGATCCCACATCCATAACGTCTTCATGGGGGTCTATATTAGATCAGAGAACGCTTAAAAAAGCGAATGCTGATTGATCGAACTTATGTGAGTGAATGTTTAAAATATCGAAGCAACAGAAACCCAAATTTCTTCCTAGGGAGAGAATTTGGTTGTCCGTTTCTGTTGCTTTGGTATTTGTAGTGCTGTGGTGGAAAGTTACGGGTCGGATTCAGGTAAGTGTGCGATTGTGTGGATGTGAGTGTTAGGGCAGGTTAGGTGAGTTAGGGTGAGGGCACAGGTTAGGTATGTGTGCGATTGTGTGGATCTGAGGGTTAGGATGGGTTAGGTGAGTTAGGGTTAGGGAGCGGGTGAGGTGAGTGTGCGATAGTGACGGACCTTAGGGTTAGGGTTTGGGTTAAGGTAAGTGGATAGTTAGTGGTGTGTGTATAGTTTAGTGTAGGGTTAGGTGTCAGATTTTAGGTGTATGTGTGTGGATTGCTGTTTGTTTGGTGTGCTTGTGTTGTGTGTATGTGTTTTGGATTAGCAATTTTTTTTCCCTAGGAAATAAATCACTGATCTGGCAGTTCGAGATTGTAAGCTTTTGCTTACATAAGTTCTATCAATCAGCATTCGCTGATCTAATATAGACCCCTTCAACAGGTACTTAGGGTATTGTTGATTTGATAGTGTGAAGAGACATTGTGCTGAAAGGAATGATGTTAAATTTCTTTGCATTCAGTTTGAGAAGGTGACTAGGACACCAGTGGTTGGTTTGCATGAGGTCCTCCTAGAGGGCACGGACATAATTTGGGTATTCAGTAATTGCATCCAGTTTGCAATTGTCTGCAAACTTGGTCAGCCACAACTCCTTAGTTTTGACTTGAGCCAGCTATGTAGGCATAATTGCAGCAGACACTAAAAACAACCACAAAGCCTTCTATAGTTATATCAAGAATCTCCACGGCAATACCCAGGTTTGTTCTGAGTTACTGCACAATGATGGTACCTCCTATACTGAGCCAACAGATATTACCAACATACTGACTGACAGATTCAGTGCCAACTGCGTGCCCTGTTCAATCACAGCCTCACCTCAGGATTTGCCCCTACCGAAATGGTGCACTGCTACAGTAATTCCTCTCCATAAAGGGGGAGCGACTACAGACCCTGGGAATTATAGCCCTAGTAGCCTGACAAGTCTGATCTGTAAGGCTATGGAGCACATCATCATGGACCTAAATAACAAGGATATAGGTAATGTCCAAACTATAGATCCCATGCAACTTGGTTTTGTGAAAGGTAGATTATGCCTGCTGAACCTGGATGACTTCTTTGAGTCAATCACCAGAGCTGTGGATGAGGGCAAGGCAGTTCATACAGCCTATCTCAATCTGGCCAAGGCCTTGGATACCATTCCCCACTCAGGAATTATTGATAAACTCACCAAACATGGCATCAAACCCTTATATCACTAGGTGGGTTGCAAATTGGCTCACAGATAGAACCCACAGTGTGAAAGTAGCGGACTCCCAAGTCAGACTGCTGACCAGTCATGAGTGGAGTCCCACAGGTATTGGTTCTGGGTCCTCTCCTGTTTGGCATCTACTTCTCAGAACTCCAGGTCAACAAAGAGGGACTCTGGCTGACCAAGTTCACAGATGTCTGCAAGCTGGGAGCCATTATTAACTCCCCAAGTGATGTAGACATCCTACAGAAAAGCCTCACTGAGACCAATGACTGGTGTCGAAACCATGGCATTAAGCTTAATGCCAAAAAAGGTGTCGTCATCCCCTTTGGGAAAAACTCAGTTCTCACTAATTACCACATCGATGGGAGCCCACTGAACGCTGAAAGCATTATAAGAGATCTGGGACAGAGGTTTACAGCAACCTCTGCTTCGACCACCACATTGCCACTGTGGTCAGAAAGTCCTTCTATGTGTCACATCTCATTACCAAGGGTTTTGCATCCAGAAAGAAAGAGGTCATCATCTCTCTCTACTCATCCCTCATTAGGCCAGTCATAGAGTATAATGCCTCATTTGGCATGCACCTCACTAGACACATGCAACAGCTGGAAAAGCCACAAAAGTACCTCACAAAGAGGATCCTAGGCCTTAAATGCGTCCTACACAGACTAAAAAAACTCCAGCCATTCTCTGTCTCATATCGTCTACTAAGATGTGATCTCTGCTTAACTTACAAAGCCATGTCTGACCCAGCTCTGTTAGAAATGCTGCATCTAGAGAAATCCAAATCCCTCCACAACACACACTCCAGAGACCTCAACTTCATTATCACAATCAACAGAACATGTTGGAGGCACAGGTTCATAAACCAGAAACTGCCCATGCTCTGGTATAGACTTCCCATACATGTCAAACAGAGCACCTCACTGGCCCTCTTCAGGAGAAATCTTGATGAATGGATGGGAAATAGAAAGTTCACCCCGTGGATCACTGCATTAGCTCTACTTGATTGAGGCACTGGAAGCTAACATCATGTGGCACGATGACGGGGCACTTCTATGGGCTAGGCTTGTAAAGGCTAGGGCCATTAGCCTAGTACACAGGCTTGTAAAGGCTCCAGGGCCATTAGCCTAGTACACACCTATGAATCTATGAACTTCTGAGAGGTATACACCAAACAGTAGATGGCCCAGCACTGATCCCAGTGGCACCCTGGTCATAACCGGTGAGTTGGTTGCTGTAGAGTCACCCACTTTGATATTGTGTGTCTGGTTTGTGAGCCAGTTGGCAACCTATCTTACAGTGAAGGGGTTTACATTCAGTTTGCTACATTTATAGGTAATGGCTGAGTGTGGGATTGTGTCAAAAGCCTTTGCCAAGCCAAAATATATTTGCACTCGTCAGTGGGCCTGGTCACATTTTCATAGGTTCATAGGTAGGTACTAGGCTATTGGCCCTAGGGCCTATATAAGCCTAGCCAAAGGTACCCTGGCTTTCGCCACCCAAGAAAATTATTTTCCTGTGCCACTGTCGAGCAGAGCCACAGAAGTGATCCCTGGGGTGAATTTCCTATCTCCCATCCAATCATCAAGATTTTTCTTGAACAGTGCTAATGAGGAGCTTTGTTTGATATAGATAGGTAGTTTGTTCCAGAGTATGGGAAGTCTCTGGGACAGGAATCTATCCCTCCAGCATGTTCTCCAGCATGTTCTATTTATTGTGGTGACGAGGTTTAGGTCCCTAGAGCATGTAGCTCGTAGGGATTGGGATTTCTTTAAGTGGAGCATGTCTAAAAGCTCTGGGTTTGACATAGCTTTGTATGTTAGGCAGAAATCGCCTCTGAGTAGGCGATATGCAACGAAGTAAAGCTGCAGTTTTTTGAGACGGTCTGCATAGGGCATCTCTTTGAGGCCAGTAATCCTCTTTGTGAGGTATTTCTGTGGCCTTTCCAGTTGTTGTAGATGTCTTGTGAGGTACATACCAAAAGGGGCATTGTACTCTATAATGGGTCTAATGAGTGATGAGTAGAGGGGAACAATGACCTCTTTTTTCCTGGATGAGAAACCTTTTGTGATGAGGTGTGCCACATAGAAGGATTTCCTGACTACTGTGGCAATTTGATTATCAAAGGAGAGACTACTGTCCACCTGTGTCCCAAGGTCTCTTATCACACTTTTGGTGTGAAGTAGACTACCACCTATGTCGTAGTTCATGGGTACGAAGTTTTTATCAAAAGGAATGACAATGCACTTTTTGGCATTGAGCTTGAGGCCATGGCTTTGACACCAGGCATCTGTCTCAGCAAGGCCCTTTTGTAGGATGTCCACATCTTTTGGAGGTTTGATTATGGCTCCTAGTTTGCAGTCATCTGCGAACTTCGCTAGCCACAAGACCTTCTGTGTTGGCCTGTACTTCAGAGAAGTAGATACCAAACAGGAGAGGACCAAGGACTGAACCCTGTGGTACTCCACTTGTCACTGGTCTGAAGCTGGGTTTGGAGTCTGCTACTTTCACAGTGTGGGTTCTGTCAGTGAGCCATTTGGCAACCCATCTTGTGACATAGGGATATATACCTAGTTTAGTGATTTTTATCTATAATTCCAGAGTAGGGGATGGTGTCAAAAACCTTGACGAGATCTAGATAGGCTGTGTGAACCACCTTACCCTCATCTACGGCTTTGGTGATGTTTGAAGCAATCAGGTTTAGGAGACATGATCTGCCTTTTACATACCCGAACTGGGTAGGGTCCTGAGTTTGGAGATTACCAGTGTCATTGTTTATAAGTTCCATGATGATATGCTCCATAGCCTTGCAGACCAGGCTCAGTAGGCTAATGGGGCAGTAGTTTCCGGGGTCTGTGGTGGCTCCCCCTTTGTGGAGTGGGATAACTGTCGCTGTGCGCCATTCAGTGGGCACATAGCCTGAGGTGAGGCTATGACTGAACATGGTACTTAGGTTGGGTGCCAGTTCGTTCTGTAGTTCATGTGGAACACAGCCTGGGATGTCGTCAGGTCCCATGGATGCTGTGTTCTTGGCTTTGGATAGTGTGTTTTTTACCTGTGCAGCCATAATTACAGGAACTTTGCATTCTTCTGGTATAGAGATGGGCCCTTTAGGGGATGACAGAGGGGTAAAGTTAGCACTGAACCTATCTGCCAGGATGCTGGCAATATCCGTTAGTTCTGTATATTTAGTGCCATTGTGCTGTAACTCAGAGCAGATCTGAGTGTTGCCATTGAGATTCTTGACATAGCTATAGAATGCTTTGTAGTTGTCTTTAGAGTCAGTGGCGATTTTGTTTTCATAACTAGCTTTGGAGGATTTTATGAGGGATCTCAGCTTCTTACTGAAGCTGACCAGGGAGTTTCATGGGATTTTACTCTTTTTTTTTTTTTTTGCAACCGTTTCTTTCTTTTGTTTTAGAGTTTGTTTATGGCAGGGGGCCACCAGATTGGCTTCCTTTTTTTGGAGGATAGCATCTTGGTTCTATTAGGTATTGCACGATCCATGCACTCAGGTAAGTGCTTATAAAGTGCATTTGTGTAGGATTCAGCAGTCATACCTCTATTATCCGTCAGCATGGGTGTCGTGAAATTTGCCACTTCTGTCTTAAGAAGCATGATGTTGGCTTTGGAGAAATTTTTTACTGTGGTTTCCCTAATGGGGGGTGGGGGAGGGATGTGGATGTCTAGGGTGATTAGCTTATGGTCGGATCTGACCAACGAGGAATTGACCTCTGGTGTGGAGCACTGGTTGCCCATGTTGGTAATAACCAGGTCTAGGATATTGCTGCCCCTGGTGGGGGTGTGGATAAGTTGATCCATGGCATTGGAATTTATGAATTCCAGAAAACGTTGAGCACAAGAGTTGGTACATGAGTAGTTTTCCCAGTTAATGGTAGGGTAGTTGAAATCGCTCATTATTAGGGTGTTAGGTTGTACCCTAATATTTTCCAGTGTATTAAGAAATGAAGAGTGGGAATCCTGGGACATGGTGGGGGATCTGTATCAAGCTACAGTTTGGATTGCGGTCTTGCCCAGAGTTAGTTGCACTTGGATAATCTCGGATGCATTATGCTGAGCAACTAGCCTGGAGGTGTGGATATCCTTAATGAATATGGACACGCTTCCGCCTTTAGTGTTTCGGTCCAGATTAGGTGGCCGAAAGGTGTGGTATGAATTATAGCCTGGTAATGCAGGGGTACTCTCTGGAGCCTTGAACCAGGTCTCTGTTACCGCACAGATGTCGATGTTCTCCATTTTAAGGAGTGCCTCGAGAGAGTGCATTTTGAGATTTAGACTTCTAGCATTGGGTAGCAATACCCTCAGATTCTTCTTGCCTGTACCTGTTAGGGTGGTGAATTTGTCATTAGAACCTTGCCTGAAAAAGGCACTATAGGGGTGGCTAGAGCCTTAACCAGTATCCGGAATCCCACGGGCGGCAGGTGCAGGCCATCTCTGGCAAAGCATCATGGCTTGTCAATCATGTCATCCCAGGCAGACAGATACTGGATCCCCTTAGAATGACACCAGAAGCTTAGCCAATTGTTGAAGTCAGTCATTTTGTCCTTGTACTGCGGTATCATTCTGGGTGATGGCAGGATGCTACTCAGGGCTAGGGTCATACCTGCCTGGGCTACAAGACTGGACGGTTCCTCCATGTCCCTTTTCATGTAAAACAAAATCCACCAGATTTTACAGGCAAGATCTGTCCTTGAGAAAGTTGAATTGGGTGGGATCCAGGGTTTGGAGGTTTCGTTTGTTTTTATGAGGTCCATAATATATGTTCCATTGCCTAACAGTTAAGGCTGGTCAGGCTTCTTGGTCTGTAATTCCCTGGTTCTGTTGCTCGGCCACCTTTATGGAGGGAAATGATTATTGCTGTTCTCCATTTTTGTGGAGGGAATAACTACTCTTGTTCTCCAGTCCACAAGAACAAAGCCTGTGGTTAGGCTATGACTGAAAAGTGTACTTAATGGTGATGCTACTGGCAGTGTAAAAACCTTGGTTGTAGCTGACCACTTCCCCACTTTTGCCCACCATCTCCCCTCTTCCATATAACTAACTCACACCTATATTTCCAGTCATTGCCTAAAGAACTTAAATTCTGAAACCTTCTCAGATGCACTAAAAAGCAGAAACTGGAACCCATTAAAGACTCTTCCCCTAGATAATGCTCTCTCCAACTTTAACTCTACTTTCACAAACCTGCTCAACTCCTTTGCCCCTCTAAAAACAAAACATATAAAAAGTAACCCTATACCCTGGTTAACCAAAAACACCTTGGCTACTATGCGACTCCGTGACAAAGCCTGGACACATTACCATAAAAAACCACTATCGCTCTAAACAAATATAAAACACTACAAAATAAAGTAAAAAAAATGTATTACCTCAGACCACAAAGCCTATTTCTCCACTCTCTAAACCAACCACACCACCAATCCCAAACTATTTTAGAAAGGAATCTTATCTCTCCTCAACCCAGGAAAAAAAGAAAACCCTTGCCCCAACCCAGATGCCTCTGACATGGATTTAGCCACCCAATTTAACTTTCTTCATAGAGTCCATTAGCAAGCTAACATGGTCCTTCACCAACACTTCTACAACCCCTATAACCCCTACTCAGCATGCACCCATCCCTTCTTACCCTAGCATCCCTTCCCCCCAAACTCCATCTTTCTCTATCAATCCCATATTTATATCCACCATAAAAAACTTCTAAAATTAAAACCTGGTTCCAATGCCCCTGATGAAATTCCCTCCTACTTCCTAAAAGTAGCCACAGAAGCCATTGCTCTCCCTATCAGCATACTAATTAATTGGTCTAGCTCAGAAAGCCAGGTCCCCCAGCTCTGGAAGAAAGCCTTTATTATTGCTCTCCATAAAGGTGGCAATAATAATGACATCCCAAACTTTTGCCCTATCGCCTTCCTATCCCCTATTTTTAAGCTACTTGAAAAGTGTGTACACCAACAACTCTTACCGTACCTCATCAATAATCAGCTTCTTACCCCCACACAACATGGCTTTAGACCAGGACATAGTACCTCCACTGTCCTCCTCTCCTTCCTAGAAACAATTAACAAAGCCCACGACTCTGGACACTTTGTATCCGCTCTTTTCCTCCACGTCTCTAAGGCATGTGACACTATTTCCCACAACCTCCTTCTTACCAAACTCTTAAACTTAACCTGTCCCCTTCCTCTACCCAGTGGTTCTCAAGTGATCTCACAAGCAGGCAACAATCATTTAAATGGAAAAAAGCAAACTCACCCTTCCTTAATACATCCACCGGCGTCCCCCAACGTTAGCCCCCCTACTATTCAACATATTCATAAATGATTTCTTCCAAGCCATTCCTAACTCCAGTCTCATCCAATATGCCAATGATTCTACTATAATCTGTCCCTCCCCTTCCATTACAACTCTAAACAATGTAACACAAGCTGCCTTCTCTTTCAACGAACAGTGGATGCTAGACAACCATCTAGCTCTTAATACAACCAAAACCAACATTGTTATTCAATGCATCCAAAACCTCTTCCGTAGACAAACAATCCTTTATAATTACCAGCAATAATAATACTCTCCTAGAACTAGTCTCTGACACAAAATTACTAGGAATTATCATCGATGATCAGCTAAAACTTGACAAGTATCTACAAGCAAATATCAAAAAATCCCATATAAAATTAGTTATTCTTTACCGCCACAGTCACTTTATCTCTCCCACCACCAGGATTACATTAGCTAATACATACCTCATCCCATCCCTTTTTTATGGTGCATTTATCCTAAACAGCGTACAGTCTTCCCTCAAAACAACTCTCTCATCTTGTTATAACAAAATATCCAAATTTGTAGCAGGTCATAGAGCCTCTTCCCACCACTGTAATTCCCTTCCCCAACTGAGCTGGCTAGAATTACCAAACTTCCTTACATATACACAGCTCATCCAAGCACACAAACTCATTCATAACCCATCTCTCTGCCCCTCCCTAGCAAATGCCTTTGAAATGCATAAGCCAAATAGACTCCTAAGATCCAATTCCTAATTAAATTGCATAAACCAACACATGCTGCTGGGAATCACTTGATGTCCATCTCTCTTGCATGCTTCTGGAACTCTCTCCCTTCTCCCATCCGCACCACCAGCAGTCTCTCATAGGTTCATAGGTAAGTACTAGGCTATCTGCCCGAGGACATCTATAAGCCTAGCCAGAATGTGTTGGCTTTCGCTGTACCTTAGATTAGTTCCCTGTGCCTCGGTCCAGCAGAGCCATTAGTTCCCTGTGCCTCTGTCCAGCAGAGCCACTGCAGTGATCCCCGGGGTAAATTTTCTGTTTCCCATCCACTCGTCAAGGTTTCTCTTGAAGAGTGTAAGTGAGGGGCTCTGCCTAATGTATATTGGAATCTGTTCCAAAGCATGGGGAGTCTCTGGGGCAGGAGTCTATCCCTCCAGCACATCCAATTTATTGTTGTGGTGAGGTTTAGATCCCTAGAGCATGTGGCATTGGGGATTTGTTTTCTTTTTATTCGGTGGAGCATGTCCATCAATTCTGGGTTGGACATGGCCTTGTATGTCAGGCAGAGATCACCTCTGAGTAAACGGTATGTAACCGAGTACAGCTGGAGTTTCTTCAGTCGGGCTGCATAGGGTACATGTTTGAGGCCAGTAATCCTCTTGGTGAGGTACTTCTGTGGTCTTTCCAGCTGTTGCAGGTGCCTTGTAAGGTACATAAAATGGGGCGTTGTACTCTATGATGGGTCTGATGAGTAGAGAGGCACAATAACCTCTCTTGTTCTAGATGCAAACCCTTTTGTGATTAGGTGGGCCACATAGAAGGATTTTCTAACCACCTTTGCAATATGATTATCACTTGGGTCCCTAGATTCTTATTACATTTTCTGTATTTAAGGGACTACCACGTATGTGATAGTTCACGGGTACTTTGTTTTTTCCAAAGAGGATGACTATGCAATTTTTGGCATTTAGCTTGAGGCCATGATTTTGACACCAGGTGTCCGTCTCAGTGAGACCCTTCTGAAGGATGTCTGTATCAGCTGGAGAGTCAATTATGGCCCCCAGTTTGCAGTCGTCTGCAAACTTGGTCAGCCATAGTCCTCCTGTGCTTGCCTGTACCTCTGAGAAGTATATACCGAACAGGAGGGGTCCCAGGACTGAGCCCTGGGGGATGCCACTTGTAACTGTTTTAGAGTCAGACCTAGAGCCTGAAACTCTCACTGTGTGGGTTCTATGTGTGAGGCAATTGGCAACCCATCTCGTATCGTAGGGGTTTATGTTCAGGCTGGTGAGCTTGTCTATAATACCAGAATGGGGAATGGTGTCAAAAGCTTTTGCAATGTCTAGGTAGGCTGTGAGGACCTCCTTTCCCTCATCTAAAGCCTTTGTAACTGTCTCAAAGAAGTCCACCAGGTTTAGGAGGCATGATCTGCCCTTAAAGCCAAACTGGGTAGGGTCCAATGTTTGAAGGTTCCCAATGTCTCTGTTAATGAAGTCCATGATGATGCACTCCATAACCTTGCAGACCAGGCTAGTCAAGCTTATAGGGCAATAGTTCCCGGGGTCTGTTGTGGCTCCACCTTTGTGGAGCGGGATAACTGTTGCAGTGCGCCACTCTATGGGTATGTAGCCTGTAGAGAGGCTGAGTTTGAACAGTGTGTTTAGGTGAGGCGTTAGTTCATTTTGGAGCTCATGTAAGACACAGCCTGGGACACCGTCTGGTCCCACTGAAGCTGTATTTTTGGCTTTGGATAGGGCTGTTTTAACCTGTGTGCCACTGATTGCCAGGGCACTACATTCTTCTGGTATGGTTATGGGCCCTTTAGGGGGTGAAGTTTGCACTAAACCTGTCTGCCAGAATGTTGGCAATATCAGTCGGTTCAGTGTATTTTGTGCCATTCTGCACTAACTCAGAGCAGATCTGAGAGTTTCCACTTAGGTTCTTGACATAGCTAAAGAACACTTTGTGGTTATCTTTGGAGTCCTTTGCAATTTTTCTTTCAAAGCTAGCCTTGGATGATTTTATGAGGGATCATAGTTTCTTGCTGATACAGATCAGGGATGTCTTTCCTTCTTGGGAATTTACTCTTTTCTGCACTAGTTTCCTCCTTCTATTGTATAGCTTGTTTATGGCAGGGGTCCACCAGACCGGTTTTCTTTTCTTGGAGGAGTGAGTGTTGATTTTGCTTGAGATAGCACGATCCATGCATTCTTGCAGGTGCTCATAGAGTGCCTTTGTAAGGGATTCAGCAGCTTGGACAGCATTGTCCTTTAGCATGGGGGCTGTGAACCTTTCCACTTTGGTCTTAAATAATGTGAAGTTTGCTTTTGAAAAGTTTTTCACTGTGGTTTCCTTTATTGGGGTGGGGGCGGAATGTGGATATCCAGAGTGATTAGTCTATGGTCTGATCTAAACAGTGAGGGTTTGACCTCCGGTGTACAACACCGGTCGCCCATGTTGGTGATGACCAGGTCCAATATGTTGTCATCTCTGGTGGGGGTGTTGACCACCTGATCCAGGGCATTCGAGTTTATAAATTCTAGGAAGCATTGGGCAAGGGAGTTAGTACTTGAGTAGTTCTCCCAGTTAATGTTTGGATAATTCAAATCACCCAATATTAGGGCATTTGGTAGAACCTTCATATTTTCCAGTGTCTCCAGAAACGTGGAATGGGGGTCCTGGGTCATGGTGGGTGATCTGTAGCAAGCTACAATTTGAATTGCAGTTTTTCCCATTGTTAGTTGCACATGGATGATCTCTGAAGCATTGTGTTGTGCCACTAACCTGGAGGTGTGGGTATCCTTGATGAATATGGATACACCCCCACCTTTTTTGTTTCGGTCCGGGTTCTGTGGCCGAAAAGTATAGCATGAGTTATAGTCTGGTAGTGCTGGGGTGTTCTCTGGAGCCTTAAACCAGGTTTCTGTTACTGCACAGATATTGATGTTGAGGAGTGCCTCGAGTGCATGAATTTTGAGGTTTAGACTTCTGGCGTTGAGTAGCATTACCCTCAGTTTTTGGTTACTTGTGCTATTTACGGTGGTGGGTTTGTCTTTTGAACCTTGCCTGAAAAAGGCACTATGGGGCGGAAAAAGCCTTGGCCAGTATTCGAAAGCCTAAGGGTGACAGGTGCAAGCCGTCTCTTGAGAAGCAACGTGGCTTATCAAGCATGTCATCCCAGGTGGGGACAGATACTGGATCCCCTTTGAATGACACCAGAAACTTAGCCAATTGTTGAAATTGATCATTTTTCTTTATACTGTGGCATCCTTCTTGGTGAGGGCAGGATGCTACTCAGGGCTAGGGTCATAATCTTCCATGTCTCTTTTCGTGTAGTCCAGGGTGGTATGTCTCGGGTCATTCACACCAACATGGACAACGACAGAGTCATATTTGTACTTGTTCTGGAGGGACCTGAGTGCTTGTGTTATCTGGTGGATCCTGGAGCCTGACGGCATCTACCTATAACCTTCTCCTTGTCCAGCCTAGTTAGTGGGACATCAATTTGCCTGACTATAGAGTTGCCTATTACTAGTGTGTTGGGTATGTTATTTTGCCTTAAGGGCTGTGATTGTGTGGCACACTGATTATGTGAAGTGTGTTTCATGGTTTGTGATGGGGGTGTGGAGGTTGCTTGGGTATCTGCTTTGGAGGTCTCCGTTGCTTTTGCAGATTTTTATTTAGAGCCTCCAAGTATGTTTTTGTGTATTTATGTGTGTTATTTGCCGGTGTTGGTTTAGTAGGTCTGTGTGAGACTGGTGGTGTGTTGCAAGTTTTTTCCTTCTCCTCTCGACTGTCAGTTCCAGTCTTGGATTGGGAGAGCTTTGCCTCCAGTTTGGCTGTATAATTGCATCTCTCGCATATATTAGTGTTTGGTGGTAGGAGGAGTGGGTTGTCTGTGTACATGAGGCAGTTTTAACATTGCCTCAAAATGCCCAGATTCACCAGTTGGACTGGAGAGTACGCCTGAAACTGCCCTTTGGACATGCCTGAATAGGTAAACTGAGCTGTTTTACTGATTAGCTGGTAGGGCCGAATAGAGAGCCTTGTCCTTCTGTGCAGTATAGGGAGTCTAGTGCTAGGGTTAATTAGTGCTGGTTATGAGTTTTGAGCAGGTGCTGGGCTGTGAAATGAATGGTTAGATTGCCCAAGTTGAAAATCTGTCTAGTTCCAAGGGAAAAACTGAAGAGGAGACTTAGTGGAGCCGAGAATAATTTAATCCTAGCTAACCGGCGCTGCCCAGCGCGCAAAACCGTGCAAATGTGTTTTTTATAGCAGGGAAATGAAAGAGATAGAAATTAGCCCAAAATGGCCAATAAACTACTAACTTCTGGGCTACAGCAAACAAGGCACACAAATTTCAGAAAGAAACAGTTCAAATAAGCAGGCACAATAAGCCTTTAACCAGAAATTCCCAGCTCAGAAGGGCAGAATCTAGCCTCTCCTCCCACAAGAGTGCAGACTACAAACATTTTAATGTAAAATAACTGGCCTGAAGCCCAAGTCCTTAAACCAGAACTAATACACTTTTAGAATAACAGACACTGAACCTTTAATCACATCAGTTCCCAACTTAGAAGGATGTAAGCTACCTGTCCTGCCATAACAGTGCAGACCACAAACCTTCTTATTGTAAAACAACTGGTTTGAAGCCCAAGTGCTTAAATCGAAAGGCTTATAATAACAGTTACAATTTAATCAGGCTGCTACCAAGCAGTAATGCTGCAGCAGAATAAATTCAATTTAAGAAGAAGCACAAGGAAAATAAGGTAATAGTGGGAAGAAACACAATTACAGTAAAAGCAGATGAATAAAGTGCAATTTTTTTATATAACAATAGAAAACGAGCAAACTGATTTAAACAAATTACCCAATTAACCAGTAAAAAAAACTCAAAACTGAGCCCTGTTCCAGCAGTCTTCAATTTGACAAGTTCTAACTGCACACTCCTGCCACTAGGGTGCAGGGGAACCTTCTCCAAAATTGATGGCCTGGATTAGTGCTCAAGTTATACAAACAAAACTAGATTCAGCAGGCCTGAATCTAGTCTATGCTACAGCAGACAAGGCACACCAATATCAGAAAAACAGCTCAAATAAGCAGGCACAGTAAGTTTTAACCAGAAATTCTCAGCTCAGAAGCATAGAATCTAGCCTTTTCTCCCACAACAGTGCAGACCACAAACCTTAATGTAAAACAACTGGTCTGAAACCCAAGTGCTTAAACCAAAAGACTTAGAAAAACAGTTGCAATTTAATCAGGCTACTAACAAGCAATAATAAATGCAGCAGATTAAACACAATTGAGTATTTTTAAGAAGAGGCAAAAGCAAAATAAGGTAATAAAGTAGGAAGAAACACAAACAGCAAAAGCAGATAAAGTGCAAATTGTTTTGTTTTTGTTTATATATATATATATATATATATATATATATATATCACAATAGAAAACAAGCAAACTGATTTGATCAAATTACTGTAAAAAAACTCAGAACTGAGCCCTGTTCCAGCAGTCTTCAATCAGACAAGTTCAGGGCCTAAGTGTGTATGCCTACTCAGATGTTCACTCTGTATTAGGCAGGATGAGCTAATGAGACTAGATTAGGACAGAGCTGGGATAAGGATGAACAGATGGGAATGGTAGGTGTGTCTGAAATCAAAATATGATCTTACTGTACTCGGTTGAGTGAGCAAATGAGATGGGCCCAGGAGGAGTGTTCAAACACAAATTTACAGGAGGGGCAGTCAATTCCTAAGCCACCAAGACTAATACCTCATCAAGAACAGGGAGGGTTTAAAACCTCACTGCACTCGCACCTTATTTCACAATGGAAATGCTCTTGCTCTTATCCAACCTAATTCTGACCACACTTTCTTCCTAACTTTCCAAACGTATTTGTTGCCTGTCACTACCTCCTAAAGTTCTACATCCCTTGGGACATATTCAACCAACAACTAAAAAAATTACTCCATTGTAATTTGCCTTAAAAAAAAAAAAAAAAAAAAAAAAAAAACATGCACATTACTACTTATTGAATTAACCTGATGTAATTTTGCTAATGAAACTCTCGTTCGGTAGAACTGTTGCCTCACAGCAAGAGGTTCTCCCGTTCAATTCTCAGCTGGAGTGCGGGGAGTGCCTTCTGTGTGGAGCCTGCATGTTCTCCCCGCAGTTGGGTGGGCGTTCAAAAGACATACGTAAATGGGCGTGCCTTCGTTGAAGGTTGAACGTCGAGCTGGCACCTCAGCATTTATGAAAATCTACTGCCAATCATTAGCGGACTGGAGTTCCGCTGTGGCGACCCCTAACTGGGAAAAGCCGAAAGACAACAACAACATTATGTAACATTTATTTGAATTGTGTGATATGGATTTGTACTATCTGAAATACGTATTTAACGTTTAATTGAAATGTATATTATGGATTTGTGCTTTTTCTTTGTATTTGTATTTCTCTGGAGCTTTTCTCCCCAGGACTCAATTGAAACCAGGCTCCTTGTAGCCCAGTGGACTATCCTCTAAAACAAACTGCAAATAAATAAGTAATAAATAAATAAATAAATAAATAAGTTATTATTTCTGTTGGTGACACCCCAACCCCCTGTGTGTGAATGGGAGGAAAGAGGGTGTGGGTGGATGGATAATGACTCGTGTCTTTTATTCTGTTCAACTTAATGGCATTAATACTGTTCTGCCAGTTAGCACAGTGAATTAATTTTGTAAGCTGAAAATGATCTGCATGCTGCAGTCTAGGGTTTGATTCCATCAATCTTCGCGTATCCGTTGTGTTACTCATAAGTCTAGAGTTTGATTCCAGCAATCTTCCTGTGTCCGTTGTGTTACTCATAAGTCTAGGGTTTGATTCCATCAATCTTCGCGTATCCGTTGTGTTACTCATAAGTCTAGGGTTTGATTCCATCAATCTTCGCGTGTCCGTTGTGTTACTCATAAGTCTAGGGTTTGATTCCATCAATCTTCGCGTATCCATTGTGTTACTCTTCGCATGTCCGTTGTGTTACTCATAAGTCTAGTGTTTGATTCCATCAATCTTCGCGTATCCGTTGTGTTACTCATAAGTCTAGGGTTTGATTCCAGCAATCTTCGCGTATCCGTTGTGTTACTCATAAGTCTATTGTTTGATTCCAGCAATCTTCGCGTATCCGTTGTGTTACTCATAAGTCTAGGGTTTGATTCCATCAATCTTCCTGTGTCCGTTGTGTTACTCATAAGTCTAGGGTTTGATTCCAGCAATCTTCGCGTATCCGTTGTGTTACTCATAAGTCTAGGGTTTGATTCCAGCAATCTTCGCGTGTCCGTTGTGTTACTCATAAGTCTAGGGTTTGATTCCATCAATCTTCGCGTATCCGTTGTGTTACTCATAAGTCTAGGGTTTGATTCCAGCAATCTTCGCGTATCCGTTGTGTTACTCATAAGTCTAGGGTTTGATTCCATCAATCTTCGCGTATCCGTTGAGTTACTCATAAGTCTAGGGTTTGATTCAAGCAATCTTCGCGTATCCGTTGTGTTACTCATAAGTCTAGGGTTTGATTCCATCAATCTTCCTGTGTCCGTTGTGTTACTCATAAGTCTAGGGTTTGATTCCAGCAATCTTCGCGTATCCGTTGTGTTACTCATAAGTCTAGGGTTTGATTCCAGCAATCTTCCCGTGTCTGTTGTGTTACTCATAAGTCTAGGGTTTGATTCCATCAATCTTCGCGTATCCGTTGTGTTACTCATAAGTCTAGGGTTTGATTCCAGCAATCTTCACGTATCCGTTGTGTTACTCATAAGTCTAGGGTTTGATTCCATCAATCTTCGCGTATCCGTTGTGTTACTCATAAGTCTAGGGTTTGATTCCAGCAATCTTCGCGTATCCGTTGTGTTACTCATAAGTCTAGGGTTTGATTCCAGCAATCTTCGCGTATCCGTTGTGTTACTCATAAGTCTAGGGTTTGATTCCATCAATCTTCGCGTATCCGTTGTGTTACTCATAAGTCTAGGGTTTGATTCCATCAATCTTCGCGTATCCGTTGTGTTACTCATAAGTCTAGGGTTTGATTCCATCAATCTTCATTATCTGTTGTGTTACTCATAAGTCTAGGGTTTGATTCCAGCAATCTTCGCGTATCCGTTGTGTTACTCATAAGTCTAGGGTTTGATTCCATCAATCTTCCTGTGTCCGTTGAGTTACTCATAAGTCTAGGGTTTGATTCCATCAATCTTCGCGTATCCGTTGTGTTACTCATAAGTCTAGGGTTTGATTCCATCAATCTTCTCGTATCCGTTGTGTTACTCATAAGTCTAGGGTTTGATTCCAGCAATCTTCGCGTATCCGTTGTGTTACTCATAACATGTCATTTAACCACATATTTGTGTCCAGGCTGAATCTGAAAAAAAAACATAGGTATGAGTGAATTCCCTGTTAACAAATACCAATTAAATAATATTAAATAAACATACTTTACTCTCCTTCAGCAGCAAGTATATATTGTATGAATATTTCAGTTACAAATGCATCCATTTTTTTGTCTGATATATACTAGTTCTAAAATATATGTCATATGAAATGAGAAAGCCTTTTTTTTTTTTTTTTTTTTACACAGGACAGTTTTACCTTTGGCTTTATGGAAGATGTTACATGTTTAAAGCGTCTGTGTTTGAAAATGGTAAAAAGAAATATTAATTTTCCTGTGTTACTTGCTACTAATACTGTGCTGTCTAGGTTGTATAAGTAGATCAGTGGGAGATTCAACACTCAACATGGGAAACTTGTGTGTCTGTGTGTGCCACACTTTATGCTGTATCCACTTCCTATGTGTCTGTGTGTGTCACACTTTGTGCTGTATCCACTTTCCGTAAGTGTGTGTGTGTCACACTTGATGTTGTATCTACTTCCTGTGAGTCTGTGTGTGTCACACTTGATGCTGTATCCACTTCCCATAAGTCTGTGTCACACTTGATGTTGTATCCACTTCCTGTGAGTCTGTGTGTGTCACACTTGATGCTGTATCCACTTCCTGTGAGTCTGTGTGCGTCACACGTGATGCTGTATCCACTTCCTGTGAGTCTGTGTGTCACACTTAGCACTGTATCCACTTCCTGTGAGTGTGTGTGTCACACTTTGTGCTGTATCCACTTCCCATAAGTCTGTGTGTTACACTTGATGTATCCACTTCCTGTGAGTCTGTGTGTGTCACACTTAGCACTGTATTCACTTCCTGTGAGTCTGCGTGTGTCACGCTTTGTGCTGTATCCACTTCCCGTAAGTCTGTGTGTGTCACACTCGATGCTGTATCCACTTCCCGTAAGTCTGTGTGTGTCACACTTGATGCTGTATCTACTTCCTGTGAGTCTGTGTGTGTCACACTTGATGCTGTATCCACTTCCTGTCATTTAACTTTGAGGGCGGCTGTGGCATAATGGTTAATATCGTCACCTCAAAGAAACAAGATACAGGGTTTGATTTTGATCTCTGGTTACTAGTCAGAATTAAAATGGCCCTTCCGAGCACTTAGCCTGGTATTCTCCTATGAAACTATGAAATTTCAGCTTGTGCCATTCTTTCTTAATCTGACTGTAATAAGCCTGAATTCCTACTGATCCCTGGAGAGACTTTATTTTAAATGGCATTTTGTAAAGCTTGGTTTAGATTTGAAGAATTTGTATGTTTCATAGGAAACATGAAGATAGCAAGTACAGCCAGAGAAGTAGCTGGCTTACCCAGTAGGTGGTGGCATTCCCTGATCTGGCTCCCCTCAACTTAAGAGTTGGAAAAAAAAGGGAAAAAAGTCCCTTCCTCAATCTGGCCCTCCCCCTCCCCACTCTAGTGAGGACTAAAAAAGTTTCCACTTTTAAAAAATATCGTAAATTACTTGTCAGACTTACTCAACACACAAAGTACTGAAGTACTTCAATCCCATGTGTTCACCAAAAAAGCAGTGTTGGCAATCATTTCTATCCCAGCATTCACCACCTGCCCTGTATAAATGAATGATGATACGAACACCAATTGATGGGGGAAAGATTAAGCTCTCTCAAACTCCTTACACCTGGGCCAGTGGCCCTCTTTGTCCCATCGTAGCTGTGGCTCTGAGTACATTAGCTATATTGTTGGAAAGTCTTAAAAATAATAAACAGTTGATATGCAGTTAGAAGTGGCAGTCATAACGAGTGGACAGGGCATTTTTTTGTGGTATTTTCTTGACTTAAATTGTTGGAAAGTCTTAAAAATAATAAACAGCTGATATGCAGTTAGAAGTGGCAGTCATAATGAGTGGACAGGGCATTCTTTGTGGTATTTTCTTGACAAATTTTTGCAGCAACAGTTGTCATTAGGAATTAAAAGAATGTGTGTGTGCATGTGTGTGTGTGCATGTGTGCGTGTGCATGTGTGCGTGTGCATGTGTGTGTGTGCATGTGTGCGCGCGCATGTGCGTCTGTGTGTGTGTGTGTGTGTGTGTGTGTGTGTGTCTGTGGGCGTGGGCACAATAATGCAGTTTACAGTGTTCTGTTTGGCTGATATTCTGACACTTTTTTTTTTTTTTTAACTTATAGTTGGAAGGAATACAGGTTTCATTGGGACCTGTGGATCACAGTCACCAAATGGACAACACCATGATGCAGAATGCGATAGAGCTTTCATACACAAGATGTTTATCACAAGTCAAGACCCAACGCAGACTGAAATCCGACATAATAACCATTTGGA
Source organism: Protopterus annectens (assembly GCF_019279795.1). Taxonomy (NCBI): domain Eukaryota; kingdom Metazoa; phylum Chordata; order Ceratodontiformes; family Protopteridae; genus Protopterus; species Protopterus annectens. The sequence continues at coordinate 1,103,753,450 of NC_056726.1, forward strand.
ACATAATGAATCGGTTATCAAGAAAACTGAAGCAGGAATGCATCTGCAAACTAGTGAGAGTAATAGGTTAACAATTCATAGTTGCAACTTAACTGATCAGTTAAGTCGCAGTGGAAAAAGACAAAATAATACCGCAACAACACGGGAGCAAACATTCAGCAGCGAGAACGTGTATAAATGCAGCAAGTGTTTGGTGAGTAAAACGAAATTGCTACATAAGAGAACTCATACAAGACAGAATGGGGTCAATTCCCATCGTAGTGTTAGTAACCCAAAACATTTGGAGAAATTGAAAAAGCAGAAAACCTACAAATGCACCAAACATGACAACAGTTTTACATTTAAAAGTTCTATGTCTAGCCGTCAGTATAGCCACACGAGGAAAAAACCTTGTAAATGCAGCATGTGTAACAAGAGTTTTACACAGAAAGAAGCCATGGTATCTCCTGATTATATCCACACTGGACAGCAACACAATAAAGGCACTATGTGTGGCAAAAATAAACGAACTTTGGTAGTACGTAAGCTTACACACAGTGGGCAGAAATCCCATAAGTGCACCGTATGCGACAAGACATTTGTGTGGAAAAGCAGCGTAGCACGCCATCTGTTGATACATACAGGGCAAAGACCTTATAAATGCACCATATGTGACAGGAGTTTTAGACAGAAAAGCGCTGTGGAAAAACATCAGTATGTGCATGCTGAACAAAAGCCCTATAAATGCACCATATGTGACAAGAGTTTTGCACAGAAAATTTCCTTGAAAAACCATCAATATATTCACACCGGGAAGAAACCATATAGCTGCGCATTGTGTGACAAGAGTTTTACGCGTAAAGAAAGCATGGCATCTCATCATTATATCCATACTGGACAGAAGCCATTTAAATGCACAATGTGTGACAAGACTTTTAGACAGAAAATATGTTTGGAAAACCATCAATATAGTCACACTGGGCAGAAACCCTATAAATGTTCTATATGTGATAAGGGTTTTACAATTAAGAGCAGTCTGACAAAGCATCAGATTGTCCACACTAGGCAGACACAAATCAACAAAACTACTTAGAAAGATAGATGTCAGAAAGGACCAGGATCTGTTGTACACTATTGCAAATAATAAACTAAAGATATTAGCATAGTCAGAAAAACTTAGAAGTTATGCAGATAATTATAAAGGATGGAAAAATACAAGATGAGCAATTCATTGAGAACCCCAAAAAGCTTTAGAGACAATCTGGAAATGATGCACAAAAATGCCACCAAAACAAAAAAGAATAAATTGCTACACTTTTTGTCAAAATCTCTATGAAGACTCTATGGACTATAACAAAAAAGGGTAAGAATGTCAAATGTACAGGTTATGAAATGGAATGAAGTAATGGCCAGAGAAGTTTAAACAAAATTACAAAAAGGCCCAGATGCAGTACCTAACTTCTGGCTAAAAGTATTAACATCTTTACAGAGTTTTGTCCTCATCCATTGCTTTGGTGACTCTCCCAACATGTTTAATAGGCATAACCTTCCTTTAAAGCTGAACGTTGAGTCCAGTGTTTTGCAGGTGTCCTTTATTTTCCATTATGTCAGTGATGGTTTTCCATGGCCTTATATATGAGGCTGGTCAGAGTTAGGGACCTGTAGTTACCCAGATCAGTGGTTGGACTTTGTTTGTGCAAGGGAATGACTGTAGCAGTCTTCCATTTATTGGACACACAACCTGACTGTAGACTACAGTTTAAAAGTGATTTCAAGTGGACCAGAGCGGTCATGTCTCATGTATTTGGTAAGCATCTCAAGATGTTTTCTGAGTCCATTGATGCAGTGTTTTTAGGCTTGGAAAGTGCACTGATGACCTGTTCTGTAGAAATGGTTGGGGGGATTGTGGAATGTGGTATAGCCTTTGGACTGTTGGGGGAAGTGGGGACACAAATTTGAGTTGAATTTATCAGCCAGAAAGTTAGCAATGGCATCTGGTTCAGTGTGGGTAATGCCCGTTACAATAATTTCTGCATATTGTTGCATATTTCCATTGAGGTCATGGACATAACTGTAGAAAGCTTTGTGGTTGTCCTTTGCCTGAGACGCTATTTTTTCTTCAAATTTATCCTTTGAAGCACTAATTATCCCTATTAGCTGCCTGTTTAGATTGGTCAGAGGGCTTCTACTATGTCGAGCTTTGTTTCTCAGACACATGGACAAGATTTTAACTGATTTAATTTTGTGATTCCTCCAGGGTGGCTGGCCTTTTCACCTCATCTTATATTTTGTTAAATAAAGTCATAATGGAGAACTGTATAAAAGAAGAATCTATGTATGGCATGGATAAGTTGCAAAAAGCATTTGACAGTGTCCAAAAGTCATAGATAAAGGATAAAGGAGCGCTTACAGATGTACAAGATGCACCCTAAGTTGATAAGTTACATTACAGTGACCATGAAACAGCAGCAAACCTCTTTGCAGCTAAGGCATAATAAAGGACAAATTATTATCCCATGGATAAAAGTTCAGACAGAGATATTCTAGGGTGACTCTTTGTCACAGCTGCTCTTTTGTCTTGCCCTTAACCGATTAAGCTGTCTGCTTAGGTTATGGTTTCAGTCTGGCTCCCAGACAACAACAACAAATTGTGAAGACTTCTCAGCTTCTTTTTGTGGATGATTTAAAGTTGTTTAATTCATCAGATGAAGTACAGAAAACAAAACTGCAAGTGTTTAAAACTTTCTCAGATTATATAAGAATGTCATTTGGTCTTGATAAATGTGCAAAAGCACCCTTTAAAGCAGGAAAGCTGCAGCACCAAGAAAACATCGCAACTGTAAAGTGATATAAAAGAACTTAAGCAGGAGGGAATTTATAAATATTTGGGAATTGATGAAGGGTGAAAATAAAGCATGAATAGATGCAAACAAAATTCAGTACTGAATATTTTAGAAGACAAAAGTTTGAAAATAACCCTGAGATCTAGGAATAAGGGACAAGCTATAAACCGCTTTGCTCTTCCTGTTCTAATGTACAGTTTTGGGGTGACAGCCCCAAAATGTACTGGCTCAGTTGGACAGGAAAATAAGAGAAATGCTTCACATTTATCAAATTATATATAAAAATCAGTGTGTATGTAATATATTGTTCTGAAGGAGGTAAGGGCCTCCTTGAAATTCATTATAGATACGCAGTCATAGAACAGCATACATGTCTGCTGACTTCGCCAGATCCAAACATAGTGAAAGTTTTAAAACATGAGAAGAGCAAATCTAAGATGACATCCCTACTTAGTTTAGTAGAGGCATACCAGTGTCAAGCAAGAATGGAAATCACACCAGAAATAGCCAAAAATAAGGCGGCAACTGAATGTGAGTACAAGGAGAAGAATGCAACAAAAAGGCAAGAAATGTGGAAAAGGCATAAAGAATTGGGAAAAGAAGCAAATGGAATAATAAAATCACAAAAATAAAAACCTTTTTGGAGAAATATCTATGAAGACCTGTGAAACATAACAAGGATGCAGAATGGATAAAAAGTAAAAGAAACTGTAAGAAGTTAAAATTGTACAGAATTTGAAATGGGATAAAGTTACGGGCAGAGAAACTGAAACAAAATTAAGAAAAGCTCCTAAATGGAAAACGCCAAACCCAGATGCAGTACCTAACTTCTGGCTGAAAGTGTTAACATATTTACATGAAGATTTAGCCTTTGACTAAACAACTTATATGCACATCCCAAACAGACACCAACCTGTTTAACTGGAAATATTATACCCTTGCTTAAGAGTGAACCTGCAAGTTGTCCTAAAAACTACAGACCAACAACCTGCCTTCCCATGGTAGTATAATCTATTTAATATTAATGCTGACATACTTTATAGTCATTTAGAAGAAAACTCAATCATGGCAGTAGAACAAAAGGATAACAAAAGTAAGTCATATGGTACAAGGGATCATTTGTTCAATAAAATAATAATGAATTATGAAAAAGAGGAAGAATCTAAGTATGAAAAATAATGAAATAACAAACAAACCATGACTGAAGGAAGAAAACAAAACTTAATGAGAAGTTAGCGCTTTCACGATCCAAACTGATAGCTTCTTCAGACTTAAATCATACTACTGAACAGACACATTTAAATTAAAGGACAGCCTACCACAGTGGAGAATGTACTAACTAAATTAACAAGTACATTTATCTAAAAACTTTAATTACTTAAAAGCTAAAAATATTCAAAAAATGTACAAACTATTGATTGTTGTTGTTGTATCTTTCGGCTTTTTCCGGTTTGGGGTCGCCACAGCGGAACTCCGGTCCGCTAATGATTGTCAGTAGATCTTTACCTACTGAGTTGCCAACCCTGATGCACAACCTTCAATGAAGGTACACCCATTCACGCATGTCTCCCCACAGAAGACGCTCTAGCTGAGAATCGAACAGGACAACGTCTTACTGTGAGGCGACAATGCTACCGCAGCACCCCCAATGCAGTAAAATGTATAAATAATACATAGTAGTACAAAAAGCATTTGATGCATCATTTTAATGCTTCAGTGGTCTGACTTTCCGAAAAGGTTTAAGTGATACCATACAATTAATTCCAGGGGTTTTATTAGCCTGCAGTTTCATAATCCACTTCTATTCAACCTCCTCTGTCCTGTTCTTAATATCTCCACCTCTGAAGCTTTCTGATAAAATCTCTAATACAAAAAAGTTAAAAACTTAAAAGCATCAGTACAAACCCCAGATCTCGTTTGCTGTGTCAACGAGTTAGGTTGTGCTTCTCTTGGCTCTGGATAAGTGTTAACTTTTTTTCTTGCTTACATTGTTTAAATCTGGTTCAAAGTTTATATATTAGTGTAGTACAATTTTTTGTTGCATTGGTATTGTTAGTGTAGGTTACTAATTCGTAGATAATTAGCTCATTTGCACCCTTTGGTGCAAGCGTTGGCCTTGGGCCTGCTATTGTGCTTTGTGGTTTCCTGTGTACCAGTTTCATACTTATTATTAGTGCTGATAGCTTGATAACGCTAATGTTTTTTTTTTCCAATCTACAGTTTTGTAGAGCCGTTTGGTTTTTGACGGTTATCCGCTGGTGTTGATTATTACGGTGGTGGAGTTCGTTGTTCAAAACTCCCATTTCAGCTTCCTCTGTTGATCTTTTAGCAGATTCAGGGTTTTCTGTGTGAAAGGGATTTTCTGTGTGTGTGTGTGTGTGTGTGTGTGTGTGTGTGTGTGTGTGTGTGTGTGTGTGTGTGTGTGTATATATATATATATATATATATATATATGTGTGTGTGTGTGTGTGATATATGTGTGTGTGTTTCTGTGTGTTTGTGTGTGTGTGTGTGTGTGTGTGTGTGTGTGTGTGTGTGTGTGTGTGTGTGTATATATATATATATATATATGTGTGTGTGTGTGTGTGTGTGTGTGTGTGTGTGTGTGTGTGTGTGTGTGTGTGTGTGTGTGTGTGTGTGTGTGTGTGTGTCTGTGTGTGTGTGTCTGTGTGTGTGTGTCTGTGTGTGTGTGTCTGTGTGTGTCTGTGTGTGTCTGTGTGTGTCTGTGTGTGAGTGTGTGAGTGTGTGAGTGTGTGTGAGTGTGTGAGTGTGTGAGTGTGTGAGTGTGTGAGTGTGTGAGACCTAGCTGTCCCTTTCCTTTCTGGACTAGGCCGTTTTAGTTAGAGGACCTACTTCTCCCTTTTACTTATAGGTTCATAGGTAAGATACTATATCTGCCCTAGGGCATTTATAAGCCTAGCCAGAGTGTATTTGGCTTCCGCCTCCCTATTAGATTAGCCTACTGTGCCTCTGTAAAGTAGGTCACAGAAGGTACCCTTTTAAGATTAGTTTACTGTGCCTCTGTCTAGCAGGGACACAGGAGAAATCCCAGGGGTGAATTTGTGATTTCCCATCCATGCATCCAAATTTCGAGAGTCAGCGAGGGGCTATGTCTAACATGAATTGAGATTCTATTCCGGAGTGAGGGGAGCCTCTGGGAAATGAATCTGTCCCTCCAGCATGTCCTATTTATTTTTGTGGTGAGGTTTAGGTCCCTGGAGTGTGTAGCTCTAAGGGACTTGGATTTTTTGAGGTGGAGCATGTCCATTAATTCTGGGTTTAACATGGCTTCTCTTCTCCTTTTGTCTGTGTGAATGTCTAAAGAGGTTAAGGAGCACAAGCCTTCAGGCTTCAAGAAATGCATGAAGTGCTCCCAAAAAATGTCATTGACGGATGGTTGTGGTCTATGTCTATTGCTTAGGGGCCATCCATTTGCAAGAGACTTGCTTGTTTTGTCATGCCTTCTCCCCTAGAGTGTTACAGGAGAGGAGGAACAAGCTAATTCTAAAAGGTCTTTTAAAGCCTTTCTTTGAGGAAGCCTTGTCTAGCTCTTCCTCTTCTTCCAAGTCCACTAAATCTGCTAAGGCTGGTGTCTCAGAGCCACCTCCTAAAGTGGCAAAATCGGCCTCTTCGGCTCCACTGCCTTCAGAGCCAGCTGAGAGCAACATTGTGGTAACAGGGTCGGATCCTAGTTTGTCAGAGCTCATACTAGGCTATCTGCCCTGGGGCAATTATAAGCCTAGCCCGATTCTGTATGGCTTACGCCACCCCTTGATTTGAGTATACTGTGCCCTTTTTAAGGTTTAGTTTACTGTGCCTCTGTCTAATAGTGACACGGGAGTAATCCCTGGGACAAACCTACGATCCCCCATCCACCTATCGAGATTATTCTTGAAGAGATTCAGTGAGGTACTCTGCCTCACATGAACTGGAATTCTATTCCAGAGCGAAGGGAGCCTCTGGGTTATGAACCTGTCCCTCCAACAAGTTCTACTTATTTCTGTGCTGAGGTTCAAGTCCCTCGAGCGTGTGGCTCTAAGGGATTTAGATTTACTGAGGTGGAGCATGTCCATTAATTCTGGATTTGACATAGCTTTGTATGTCAGGCATAGATCGCCTCGAAGTAGGCGGTATGCAACTGAGTAGAGCTGGAGTTTTTTTAATCGAGCAGCATATGGCATCTGTTTGAGACCCTTGATCCTCTTGGTAAGATACTTTTGGGGGCTTTCTAATTGCTGCAGGTGTCGGGTAAGGTACATCCCAAAAGGGGCATTGTATTCTATGATGGGCCTGATGAGGGATGAATAAAGGGGCACGATTACCTCTCTTGATCTAGATGTGAAACCCTTTGTGATGAGGTGGGCTATGTAGAAGGTCTTTCTAACCACTTTGGCAATGTGGTTTTCAAAGGAGAGATTGCTATCAACTTGGGTCCCAGGTCCCTAATAACTTTCTCTGTACTTAATGGGTTTCCGCCTATGTGGTAATTTGTGGGCACATTGTTTTTGCCAAAGGGTATGACTATACATTTTTTGGCATTTAGCTTTAAACCATGGCACTGGCACCAGTTATCTGTCTCTGTGAGACCTTTTTGAAGGATGTTTGTGTCAGCTGGAGAGTTGATTATGGCGCCCAGTTTGCAGTCGTCTGCGAACTTGGTGAGCCATAGTCCTCCCACGTTTGCCTGTACCTCGGAAAAGTATATACAGAACAAGAGTGGTCCCAGGACGGAACCCTGTGGGACGCCACTTGTGACCGGTTTCGAGTCTGACATGGCTCCAGCAACTCTCACTCTGTGGGTTCTGTCTTTGAGCCAGTTTGCGACCCATCTTGTGACATAGGGGTTTATATTTAAGCGGGATAGCTTATCTATGATGCCCGAGTGGGGTATTGTGTCAAATGCCTTTGCAAGGTCCAGATAGGCTGTGTGGACTACCTTCCCTTCATCTATGGCTTTGGTGACTGTTTTGAAGAAGTCAACCAGGTTCAAAAGGCAGGATCTGCCCTTGACAAAGCCGAACTGGGTAGGATCTAGTGCCTGTAGGTCCCCAATGTCTTTGTTTATGAGCTCCATGATGATCCTCTCCATAGCCTTGCAGACTAAGCTAGTCAGGCTTATGGGGCGACGGTTTCCAGGGTCCGTATAGGCTCCACCTTTGTGGAGTGGGACCACTGTTGCTGTACGCCATTCTGTGGGCACATATCCTGTAGTGAGGCTGAGATTGTATAGCTGTTTTATTTGAGGGATTAGTTCCTCTTGGAGTTCATGTAGGACGCAACCTGGGACGCCTTCTGGTCCCATGGAAGCAGTGTTTTTTGCTTTGGAGAGGGCAACCTTCACCTGAGCATCAGAGATGTTTGAGAGGCAGCCCTCTGCCGGAATAGATACTTGCTCTTTTGGGGGGGAGGGGGTGTAGAAGTTTGCACTGAACTGGTCTGCCAGGATATTGGCGATGTCTGTGGGTTCAGTGTATTTTTTGTCGTTTAGAATCAACTCAGCACAAGTCTGGGAGTTGCATCCCAGGTTTCTAACATAACTGAAAAAAGCCTTATGATTGTCTTTGGTGTCCTGTGCAATTTTTCTCTCGAAGCTGGCCTTGGAGGATTTTATGAGGGATTGTAATTTTTTGCTAGTACTGATCAGAGATGCCTTCCCTATTAGGGATTTTGCTCTATCATGTAGTAGCTTCCTCCTTCTGTTGTACAGTTTATTTATGGCAGGGGTCCACCAGACTGGACGCCTGCCTTTGGATGATTGTGTCTTGGTTTTGTTTGGGATAGCATGATCCATGCATTCCTGGAGATGTCCATAGAATGCGTTTATATAGGATTCTGCAGTTTGGGCCATAGTTTCCACTGGCCCTGGGGCCTTGAAGGATTCCACTTCGGTTTTGAGAAGTGAGAAGTTTGCTTTTGAGAAGTTTTTCACTGTGGTTTTCTAAGGCTGGTGTCTCAGAGCCACCTCCTAAAGTGGCAAAATCGGCCTGAATTTATGGAACCTGCTATTCCCCCAAGATCAAGATCCCAGACTATGTCCTCCAGGTCTTCCAGGAGCCTTTTGGATGAAGATGTGGAGAGGGTAGACCCAGTCGGTACTGGAGCCTATGAAACCTGTTATACCCTCAAGTGTTATTCTTCCTCAGAGCCAAGCTGGTTTGTCAGTCGGAGGGCTTGGTGCCATTGGTGGAACCCTCGGCTCCAGCTCCACTTGCGGTTGCTTTGGAGCCAAGCTCTGCTCTGACACTTTTGGTGTCATCTGTTGTGTCCAAGGGCTGAATCTCTCCGGTTGGCGCCAACAGGGAAGGTTGGAATCCGTCTTCTTTGCTTCCAAGTCTCCCTCTCGATGCTTCTGCTAGGGTGAGTTCAGACCCAGAGTCTACCTCGGAGTCGATAGCTCTAGTGCCGATGGCATCCTCTGTCTCTTTGGAGTGGGAGAGGCCCTCTGAGCTGGAGAGGTTGGCATTCGAGGTGATGAGAAGCGCACTGTCCAAGTCACCAGTTGTCACCAAAGTTACCAGCACTCTCCCCCCTAGAGCACCCACTTCAGTCTCAGCCCCTACTCTTTTCGGAGACAGCAGAGACCCTCAGCCTTAGGAGCCACCAGCTGGTGGCTCCCACTCTTCCTTGACTTCCCCAGAATATCCTTCTGAGGATCCCCCAGGAGGAAGACATGCAAGAGGAAGCATATTGACTCCCAGGATGAGTGTTTGACATCTGACACTGACCTCGAGGGGTCAGAAGGGTCCCCCAAGTCGTCCTCTGATGATATCTCCTTCATGGACAAGATCCTTAAGCAGAGGTGCAGCTGACCCACTGTCAACCCTTCTGATGAGGAGTTGGTGTACTTGAAGGCTTTTGGGTCTCAATCTTCTGCTTCTTGGGTGTCTCCACCTTTTGATGAATTGATGGATTTAGTTAGTCGAAAGGTGTTGGATACTCCCGATGCCGATGAGCCAGCCCCTAGGAGACCCAACAAGTTTCTTTATGCCCCTCCAGGTAAAGAATTTTTGTCTAAAGGTGTCCCCGTAGATGCCATGGTGGTGGCAGCAGCCACTAAGAAGGAGCTTGCTGAGATGACTTCTTCTGTTCATCCACCGAATAAGGAGTCTCAACAGATGGACAGGTATGGGAAGTGGGTCTTCAGTTCAGCAGCTTTTACTCTTCGATCATTGAACTATCACTCACTTCACAAGATGCAGAGGGATCTCCTTAAGGAGTTGGGAGACTCTATATAGGGTACATGTACTGAGGGAGTCCCTGACAAGATTTCTGCTCAGTAATCCACCATAAATTCTATAGTTAACTCCTCCATGCAGCTTATTTCTTATGCAGCTGATGGAGCGAGTAGAGCAGCGGGTTCAGGAGTTGCCTAAAGGCGTCATTCCTGGATGCACTTGTGTAATTTTGCGGAACCGTTCACTTTCATCAACATCCCTTTTGATGGTTCCTCATTGTTTGGATCTAAGCTGAAGGACACATTCACTCGGTGTGAGCAAGAAGGAAAGACGCTCTCTGCCGTGGGAGTATGTTTTACTGTTCCCTCTAGACTATACCCTAAAGATCAAAGGGGCGGTAAAATGTGGTTCAAGAAGTCTCAGAGGGTCTTTCCGGACACACAGGTTGAACTCTCCTTCAGAAGCAGAGGGGGAAATGGGAGACATCGCCCTAGAGGCAGGGGCAGTCTGCAGTACCAACAAGGTTGTGATAACTTTCAGGGATGGCCTTATCAGCGTTATATGGGGCCCGACTGCATTTCTCTGGGGCCGGTTGGGGGACGCATTTCTTTGTATCCAGAAGCCTGGCTAAGTATAACCCAAGGCAAGTGGGTACAAAGAGTTGTTACCAGAGGCTATAGCATACCCTTTTCCCTTCCCCCGTTTGTTCCCAAGAAGATCCTAGATGTACCACCAAATCTCAGGGATCACGCAACTGTGGAGATCAACAAGTTGCTCTTAGAAAGAGTCATCCAATCCGTCCCAACAGACCAGATAGGATCTGGAACTTATTCCAAGTTCCTTTTAGTCCCAAAATGAACAGGAGACTGGAGGCCAATATTGGACCTCAACAGATTAAACAAATCCGTGAGGAAGGACACGTTTCTGATGGTAACACTGCAGTCGATACTCCCTTTGTTAGGGAAAGACTATTGGATGTGTTCAGTAGATCTCCAGGATGCCTACTACCATATAAAAATGGACAAGGCATCCAGGAGCCACCTACGCTTCTGGCTAGGAGCCATTCACTATCAGTTTCATGCTCTGCCCTTTGGTTTCACCACAGCCCCGAGGGTGTTCACCAAATGCATGGCAGTAGTGACAGCTCACCTGAGATGTCAGGGATTCCAGTTGTTTCCATACTTGGAATACTGGCTCCTGACTGTCCCCACCAGGCATCTACTTCTCCAAAACAGGGACGCCACTCTTCAACTTTGTGCAAAATTAGGGATCTACATAAATTGGGAAAAATCTGCATTATTGCCCTCTCAATCTGTGATTTTTATAGGCGCAGATGTAGACACAGTGAACATGACAGCTGGTCTCCCTGCCGAAAGGGCACAGAATTTAATAATTCAAATTCAACGCTTTCTCCTGTTGGGGAAGGTCAAAGCAAAGTGGGTTCTTCAGCTCGTCGGGACTATGGTATCCACCATCCTATTAGTACCATTAGCCATGTTACACGTGAGAGTTTTCCAGTGGCTTCTGTTGTCCTAATGGTCCTTCCAATATCTTCCGCTGAATCACCATATTCTGCTGATGGAAATCATGCAAGGAAGACCTCCTTTGGTGGGCAGCACCCAACTAGTTGATGGGCGCCCCCTTTGTTCCTGCCCAACCCATTGCCACTGTGACCATGGATGCCTTCCAGATCGGGTGGGGGGGGGCATTATCTCAGCAGGACTGTCCAAGGCACATGGCAAGAACATGAGGCTCACCTGCATATCAATATTCTGAAGATGAGAGTGGTGCTCCTGGTGTTGCAAACACTTCAAGACCTTCTTCCTCTAGGGACTATTGCAATACAAGCAGACAACATGTTGGTAGTTTGGTATATCAACAAACAGGGCGGTACCAGATCTTACCCACTCTGTCAAGAGGCTGTGTGAGTTTGGGAATGGGTGATTTCTTTCCAGTGCTTTCTGGTAGCAATACACATTCCAGGGACGACCAACGTGATAGCTGACAAGCTCAGCTGGACGATCCTACTGCCTCATGAGTGGTCTCTGAAACACAAAACAGTGGAACAGATTTTCCGCAAATGGGGACAGCCTTGCTGTGACCATTTTGCCAGTCCAGTCAATGCCAAATGCCACAGCTATTTTTCCCTCATCCCCCCTCTGGGGGAGACACCCAGAGATGCTCTAGCTCACGATTGGCCCCTGGGTCCTTCTATATGCTTTTCCTCCATTTCCTCTCATTTCCAAAGTGATTCAGAAAGCCAGATGGCTGGGATGCAAGTTAATCCTCATGATCCTTACTGGCCTCATCAGGTTTGGTTCCCCTTCCTCGAGCCTCTTCTTCTGGATGATCCTTGGATTCTGGACCCAGCTCAAGATCTGTTGACTCACATGTCAGATTCGCTACATCCCTCAATCCACACCCTCAAATTGACAGCGTGGCTGCTCCAGTTCCATCCCTAGTCAGGCTTCATGAAGTATCTTCCTCAGTGTCACATATCCTTATGTCCTCCCATAAACCTTCAAGTAGGAGACTATATGGCAGTAAATGGAAAAGATTTTCTATTTGGGCACAGAGAATGAATGTAGATCCGTACACTGCTTCTATCCCTGTAATTTGGGAATTTCTCTCCAAGCTTTTTCAGCAAGGATCTGCTGCTGCCACTATCAGAGTTCAATTGGCAGCTATTTCTCATTTCCATTTAGGATTTCCAGACACCAATATAATGTCTCATAAGCAGTGCAAGACCTTTTTGAAAGGAGCCACTCTGTTGAGGCCACCACTCCAAGAACCTGTGGCTTCTTGGGATTTAAATTTTGTGTTGTCCAAACTGACATCTTTCCCGTTTGAACCTTCTCACTCATCCTCATTGAAATTTTTGTCTTGGAAGACTTTGTTTTTGGTGGCTATCACATCAGCTAGACGGGTATTGGAGTTGCAGGCCTTATCTGTTAAGCCACCTTATTTGATCTTTCATAAAGACAGGGTCTCACTGTGCATTAGCCCCTCCTTTGTCCCCAAAGTTTGTTCTCACCCCACCTTAAATCAGTCCATAGAACTCCCAGTTTTCTTCCTCAATTCAAAGGGGATCCAGTGTCTGTCAGCCTGGGATGACATGCTCGACAAGCCACGTTGCTTCACTAGGGACGGCTTGCACCTGTCACCCCTGGGATTTCGAATACTGGCAAAGGCTCTTGCCTCCTCCATAGTGCCTTTTTTGGCAAGGCTCAAAAGACAAACCCACCTCCATAGACAACGGGTTATACTTCATACCATGCTTTCTGGCCCCAAAACTCAGACCGAACCACAAAAGGAGGGGGAGCATCCATATTTATCAAAGATACCCACACCTCCAGGTTAGTGGCACTGCACAAAGCATCGGAGACCATCCATGTGCAACTAACAGTGGGCAAAACTGCCTTTCAGTTTGTAGCCTACTACAGACTACCCTCCCAAACACAGGAATCTCACTCGGCTTTCCTGAGAACACTGGAGAATATGAAGGTCTCTCCAAACACCATTATATTGGGTGACTTCAACTACCCATACATTGACTGGGAAAACTACTCAAGCCCAAATACCCTTGCCCAACGGTTCCTAGAATTTATAAACTCAAATGCTATGGAACAACTAGTCACCACTCCCACAAGAGGGGAAAACATATTGGATCTGGTCATCACCAACATGCGGGTCTCTATGTTCCACACCAGAGGTGTATCCCTCATTGGTAAGATCAGACCATAAACTAATCTCACTGGACATCCATATTCCGTCCCCACCCCTAGCCAAGGAAACAATTGTTAAGAACTTCTCTAAAGTAAACTTCACACTTCTCAAAACCGAGGTGGAATCCTTCAAAGCCCCCGGGCCAGTGGAAAATATGGCCCAAAATGCAGAATCGTTTACAAAAGCATTCTATGGACACCTACAGGAATGCATGGAGCATGCTATCCCAAATAAAACCAAGACTCATTCCTCCAAAGGCAGGAGACCTGTCTGGTGGACCCTGGCCATAAAAGCTATACAACAGAAGGAGAAAGCTACTACATGATAGAGCAAAATCCCAAAAAGGGAAGGCATCTCTGATCAGTACTAGCAAGAAACTACAATCCCTCATAAAATCATCTAAGGCCAGCTTTGAAAGAAAAATTGTACAAGACACTAAAGATAATCACAAGGCCTTTTTTAGTTATGTCAGAAACCTGGGAGGCAACTCCAAGATATGCTCTGAGTTAGTGCAAAATGACAAAAAATACACTGAACCCACAGACATTGCCAACATCCTGGCAGAAAGATTCAGTGCAAACATCCCCCCCTTCCCCCCCAAAAGAGCAAATGTCTATCCCAACAGAGTGTAGCCTTCCTGAGATCACAGATGCATAGGTGAGAGCTGCCCTCTCCAAAGCAAAAAACACAGCATCAATGGGACCAGACGGTGTCCCGGGCTGCATCTTACATGAGCTCCAAGAAGAACTAAACCCTCATATAAAGTCACTGTTCATTCTCAGCCTTACTACAGGGTATGTACCCAAGGAATGACGTACAGCAACAGTGGTCCCACTCCACAAAGGTGGTGCCACAACAGATGCTGGAAACTATCGACCTATAATCCTGACTAGCCTGGTCTGCAAAGCTATGGAGCGTATCATCATGGAAATCATAAACAAAGACATTGGAAACCTCCAGACACTGGATTCTACCCAATCTGGCTTTGTTAAGGGCAGATCTTGCCTCTTGAATCTGGTCGACTTCTTTGAAACCGTTACCAAAGTCGTGGATGAAGGGAAGGTAGTCCACACAGCCTACCTGGACCTCGCAAAAGCCTTTGACACAATACCACACTCGGGCATCATAAATAAGCTCGCCAGCTTAAATATCAACCCCTATGTCACAAGATGGGTTGCAAACTGGCTCAGGGATAGAACCCACATGGTCAGAATAGCAGGTGCCATGTCAGACTCTAAACTAATTACAAGTGGTGTCCCACAAGGCTCAGTCCTGGGACCTCTCTTGTTCGGTATATATTTCTCAGAGGTACAGGCCAACACGGATGGAC
This sequence comes from Protopterus annectens, assembly GCF_019279795.1. Lineage (NCBI taxonomy): Eukaryota > Metazoa > Chordata > Ceratodontiformes > Protopteridae > Protopterus > Protopterus annectens. The sequence continues at coordinate 1,103,768,503 of NC_056726.1, forward strand.
TATGGCTGACCAAGTTCGCAGATGACTGCAAACTGAGTGCCGTAATTGACTCTCCAGCTGACACAAGCATCCTCCAAAAGGGTCTCACAGAGACGGATAACTAGTGCCAGAGCCATGGCCTAAAGCTAAATGCCAAAAAGTGCATAGTCATCCCCTTTGGGAAAAACAAAGTGCCCACAAATTACCACATAGGTGGTAATCCATTAAGTACAGAAGAAGTAATTAGGGACTTGGGGACCCAAGTAGATAGCAATCTCTCCTTTGACAATCACGTTGCCAAAGTGGTTAGAAAGACCTTCTATATAGCCCACCTTATCATGAAAGGATTCACATCTAGATCAAGAGAGGTCATTGTGCCCCTCTACTCATCACTTATCAGGCCCATAATTGAATACAATGCCCCATTTGGGATGTACCTTACCCGACACCTGCAGCAAATGGAATGACCCCAAAAGTACCTCACCAAGAGGATCAAGGGGCTCAAACAGATGCTCTATGCTGCTCGGCTAAAGAAACTCCAGCTCTACTCAGTTGCGTACCGCCTACTCAGAGGTGATCTGTGTCTGACGCATAAAGCCATGTCCAATCCAGAATTAATGGACATGCTTCACCTCAGGAAATCCAAATCCCTTAGAGCTACACGCTCCAGGGACTTGAACCTCAGCACAGAAATAAATAGGACATGCTGGGGGGACAGATTCATATCCCAGAGGCTCCCCTCACTCTAGAACAAAATCCCAATCCATGTTAGGCAGAGCCCCTCACTGACCCTCTTCAAGAGAAATCTTGATGAGTGGATGGGAGATTGTAAGTTTACCCCTGGGATCTCTTCTGTGTCACTGCTTGGCAGAGTTACAGTAAACTAACCTTAAACGGGCTACCTTCTGTGACCTACTATACAGAGGCACAGTCAACTAATATAAAAGGGTGACGAAAGCCAAACACACTCTGGCTACGCTTATAAATGCCCAAGGGCAGGTAGCCTAGTATCAACTATGAACCTATAATCACTGTAATGCAGCTGAATATTGGTTTCATCAGCTAGACGTTCATAGACAGCTATGTTTTATTTGCATTGGACCAAGGAGTTTAGGAAATCAGATCAGCTATTCGTTTCCTCGTTTCCTTTTCTGAATCCAGATTGGGCTTACCAGTTTCTAAAGTGACACTATCTAATTGGATTTCCAGTTGCATAGCCTTTGTCTACAATTCGTACGGTAGACCTTTAGCCTTCAAGATCAAGGCTCATTCTACCAGGTCTATGTCTACCTCTGCAGCCTTTCAAGCCAGGGTCCCACTTGATAATATATGTACAGCAGCTACATGGGCTACTCCTCACACTTTTATTACACATTACAAATTGGATTTAGCTTCCAGGGCTAGAGCATCCTTTGGCTCCACGGTGCTCAGGAGTATTTTCCAGTGAGCCACCCAAGAATAAGTTGCCAGGGGCACTGTTCCATACGTAAAAATGAAGGAGAGATTGGACTACACAACATAAAGAAGTTATGTACTCACCATAACATTCCATATTGGTAGTCCATCTCTCACCCTTTATTTTTACCAACCCGCCCTCCTGCCCCCATCCTGAAAGAATCTGGTGGTACTAATAGTTTGGTTATCTTTGGTTGGAATCCCTTTAGTATTGGTTTGTCTGTTATGGTTATTTCTTCTAGTGAGTAGCAGACAAGATCTGGGGTTTGTACTGGTACACTATGGGATACCTGCTTAGCTACAAGCCAACCAGAATTCTTTGAGTTTATAAATCGGCTGAGTCGGAGCCGAGGATCGTCTCTGAACCCATACGTAAAAATGAAGGGTGAGATGGGACTACCAACATGGAACGTTATGGCGAGTACGTAACTTCTTTATTAGTAAGGTAGAAAATAAGTTATAACTTCAATTTCTATTTGTTTTTCTGTGGATGATTTAGTATGGAGAACCCAATACAGGGAATGTCACAGCATGATGGAATTACGAGTCTCCAAATAAAACAGCAACAGATGGAGCAGGCGACATCTGAAGAAGGTTTGCATCAGGATGACGCTCTGTTGGGCCTTCTGTAGGAGGTCGGTATGAAAGTCCAGTTAAAGTTACACAGCAAAACTGTGACAGCTCTGACAGATGTAATGTTGAGAAGTGATGAGACAAAGGGGTTTCTACAAGAATGATCAGTAGATGAAGGAGAGTACATCTGAAGAGGCTATGGCGCAGGAAGATTTTCTGGAAATTTCTGTTGATTGCTTACAGGACACAGAGCAAAGATGATGCTCTCGTTCCAGAAGTAAATAATTTAAGGGAGGACCTGCATGATGTAATAGAGATGGATTGGCCTATTAAAATAAATTAAAGAACTAGATTACAGAAAGTAAATATAACCGAAAATGTAAGGAGACTGATAAAATAGATGCAGAAAGTAATCAAAATTAAGAGAATACATGAGCTGTAACAGGAAATAGTACAGTATATTATTGTGTAGGTAAATGTTTAAATAATAAAGTGTTACCGCAAAAATATAGAGTAACAAAAGAAAAGAAGGAAGCAGGTAAAACACTACCATGGAAGTACTGATAATAGAAAATTATAAAGCAATTCAGACAAGAAGTGTCAGTGTTAGAAGATTGTAGAAAAGGGGACAGATACAAATACCTAGATGTGGTAAAAGCACAACATCAAAACAAAGCAGGATTTATCATACATGATTGTCAATCATAAACTGAAAGTAACTGGCACAGGCAGAAAAAAATTAACAGTATGCAGATACAGTAGATATAAAAAGTTTACACAACTCTGTTAAAATGCCAGGTTTTTGTGATATTAAAATGAGACCACAATAAATCATTTCAAAATTTTCCCACCTTTAATGTGACCTATAACCTGCATAGTTCAATTGAAAAACAAACAAATCTGTTAGGAGAAAAAATATAAAAAATAAAAAACGTACAATGCACTGGTTGCGTAAGTGTGCACACCCTAAAACTAATACTTTGTTGAAGCACCTTTTAATTTAATTACAGTGTTCAATCTTCTTTGGTAGGAGATTATCAGCATAGCACATCTTGATTTGGCAATATTTGCCCCCTCTTCCTTGCAAAAGTGCTCGAAATCTGTCAGATTGTGAGGGCATCTCTTGTACACAGCCCTCTTCAGGTCACACCACAGAGTTTCTATTGGATTTAGGTCTGGGCTCTGGCTGGGCCATTCCAAAACTTTAATTTTCTTCTGGTGAAGCCATTCTTTTGTTGATTTGGATGTATGCTCGGGGTCTTCATCATGTTGAAAGGTGAAATTCCTCTTCATCTTCAGCTTTCTAGCAGACGCCTGAAGGTTTTGGGCCAAAAGTGACTGGTATTTGGAAATGTTCATAATTCCCCCTACCTTAACTAGTTCCAGCTGAAGAAAAACAATCCTAGGCATGATACTGCCACCACCACCATGATTCATCGTGGGGGTAGTGTTCTTTTGGTGATGTGAAGTGTTGTTTTTGTTCCAAACATACCTTTTGGAATTGTGGCCAAAAAGCTCAACCTTGGTCTTATCAGACCATAACACATTTTCCCACATGCTTTTGGGAGACTTGATGTATTGTTTTGCAAATTTCAGCCAGGCCTGGATGTTTTTCTGTGTAAGCAAAGGCTCCTGTCTTGCAACCCTACCCCCCATAGTCCAGACATATGGAGAATATGGGAGATTGTTTCACATGTGGTACACAGCCTGTACTTACCAGGAATTCCTGCAGGTCCTTCAGTGTTGCTGTAGGTCTATTGGCAGCCTCCCTGACCTGTTCTTATGTTGTCTTTTCATCAATTTTGGAGGGGGATCCAGTTCTTTGCAAAGTCACTGTTGTCCCATATTTTCTCCACTTTTTGATGACTGTCTTCAGTGTATTCCAATGCTGTGGAAATTTTTTTATACCCTTCTCCTGACTGATCCCTTTCAACACTGAGATCCGTTTGATGCTTTGTAAGCTCTCTGTGAACCAAGGCCTTTGCTTTAGCAGGCAACTGAGTATATGTCAGGAAAATCCTACTAGGACAGCTAAACTTTATTTGGGGTTAATCAGAGTCTCTTTAATTGATGGCAGGTATGTACCCAAGAAGACTTCTTCTTTCGGCTTTTCCCGGTTAGGGGCTGCCATAGCGGATCACCTGTCTGCTCATGATTGGCAGTGAAGTTTTACGGTGTCGAGTTGCCAGCCCGGCACCTTCCACAGAAGGTGCACACACGCACGCAAAAAGTTCTGGGGAAATCTCTACAAGGGTCTATCTGAATATAACAAAGATGTTGAACAGGCAAAAAATATATATAAAAATGTAATATAGATGAAATGTCTTGGAATGAAGTAACTACTAGTGAGACAGAAATAAAGTTAAGAAATGTTTTCAACTGCTAATGTCCAGGTCAAAACACCACAGGCAACTTTAAAGTGTTAACATCTTCAGACCGTAATTTAGACTTGTGTCAAAGCTACCTATATGCAGTCGTGGAAGTGTTACTTGGCTAACAATGGAGAAAACCATGCTTTTACTTCAAAGTGAAAGTGCAGATCAAATTATCACATAAGCTGCAACCAAGAATTTGCCTTGCAACAACACATAATAAATGCAGAGTCTACAATAATCTAGATAAACAGCCACTGCATTAGAACAGAAGGGGAAGCCACGATGGTGACCTAAAAAAAATAACAAGAATGTCATGTCAGTGCAGCTAGATGGATTACAACAAAAAAAATCAACAGCGTTACCAGCAAGGGTTGGGGGTTGGCATAACGGTTAAGGTGTTTGCTCACAGTCACAAGGTATAGGGTTTGGTTCTCACCTTAGAAGGGAAATTGACTAGGCTTAAAGTGGCCTACAAAAAGAGTTAGCCTAATACGTGCCTATGAAACTATTCAAGACGCCTTCATTATAGAATACCGGGAATGTGGAAGGTCAGCTGCACATTGGTAAATTATACTGTAATTACTGTGATAGTGACCATCCACTTTCCAAATGTTCTGAAAAACAAGCATATTTCTATGCAATGTGTAAAAAATATACCATGACATATTCCAGGGAAATTCTTTCTCATGCCTTGCCCTCTGTTTGTTTAACAGACTGTGGCATTGCTTCCTTCTGATTCCTAGAAAACCATCCTTTGAAAAGGCATTCCATCTTCTGTTTTTGTGGGCATTGTTTATATACCAAACAACTGAAAGTACAAACACAAGTTGTTAAAACCTTTGCAGATGACAGAAATGTTATTTGGTCTCTAAATGTGCAAATCATCATAGGTTATCCAATTCATAGGATCATAGGAGGTTACTAGGCTAATGGCCCTGGGGCCCTTACAAGCCTAGCCAAGTTTAACCCTTGTACCAAAGAGTGCCTGTATAGCAAACAGTAAAAACAGCATCTACTGCCCCTGTCCAAGAGGTACACAGGTGGGGCCCCCCCAGGGCAAATTTACAGATATGTCCAAGCTTCCAAACTGAGCTCAAATACGGTCAACAAGAGGCTCTGCTTCACATGAACTGGAAGTCTGTGCCAAAGGTGAGGTAACTGCTGGGAGACCACTCTATTATTCGCCTGATGAAGGAAGAGTACAGGGGGATTATAACCTCTTTCTGGAGGCAATGCCCTTACTTATGAGATGAGCAATATAAAATGTCTTCCTTATGACTTTGGAGACTTGGTGATCGAAGGTGAGGTTGTTGACCTTTGTGCCCACATCTCACACCACTAATAAGATTGCTTAGGAAGCTGCTATTTATGTGGTAGCTTGCAGAAACATCACCTTTGCCGAAGGGGATAAGAATGCATTTTTTTGATTTTAGTCCAAGACCATGACTTTGGCACCAATCATTTACCTGTGCAAGTCCCTCTTGCAGAACATTTTCATAGTTTGGGGACTCTGACTGCTCCCAATTAGCAGTCATCGGGACAGTTTTTCAGCCACAGACCTTTAGTTTTTACCTGGATGTCAGAAAAGTAGATTCTGAAAACAGTAGTCCTAGTACCGATCCCTGTAGGACTCAGCTGGTAATGGGTCTGCTACAGGAGGTGGAATTCCCTATTTTAACTGAATGAGTTCTATCAAAGGCACTATGGGGGTGGCAGGATCCCCGGCCAGTAACCTAAATCCCAATGGTGATAGATGAAGACCATCTCCAGCAAAGCATCAAGGTCCGTTGACCGTATCATCCCAGTGGGTATCTTGAACTCCCAATGGGTGTGGCTTGAGCCTTAAAAAATGAAGTTATCAGCTTACAGTTCTAACAGATATCCATTGGCAGAGTTCAAATATCAATACAGTTGATGGTGGGGTGATGTGGTATATTAAGGTTTTAGGTTTGCCTTACAAACAACAGGTGGTGCAGGAGTCTCACAAGGGAGGGATTGGCTGTTTAAAATGGCTCACAAGGGCAGTTAGCTTAGGACTAATCTATGAACCTATGAACCTATAAATCTATGAACCTAAGTTGTGCCATCATGTATGCTTTAACATAAAATATTTCCATACCTTGTATGCAGCGTGGCTTTAGAATTATTAATGCAAATATAAACCAGCAATATTCGATGCCTAGAGGAGCAGTAGGAGGTAACTACAGAAACAGCTGAAGGAGCATTCTGAGTCAAGTTACCTTTCCTGTTATGCTAGCTATTAATAGTACACAAACTGTGTGTAACTATTCACCATCAACCCCCTATGTTCACAGACAAGTACAAGACAATTCGTCTGTAGACCATTAAAAGCCTAGTCAAAAATCTCTCCAAGTTCCCTCCTGCCTCAAGAGGAGCAAGACAAGATACACCAGATCAGAACTCAAAGCTGCCATCCAATTATCTAGGTTCATCTTGGAAAGTGGAAATGGTGCTTCTAAACTTAACATATAGTGAAAGTTTGTTTCAGAGGTGTGGGATACATCAGAATACAACCATCATGCCAACATGTCAAATAAGCCATTTATGTTTCATTTTATTCAGTTTTTCTATGCAGCTCTGAAATGCCTATAGTACAGTGTAAAAAACATACCTGAGTGGGTAACGAAAATATCACTGTATGATAGACATCATGTACCGCTGCAGGGCTAGCCACCTGGCGGTGTAAACCTTGGCTTGAGATTGCCACTGTTGAAGTGACACCCCCAACCCCATGTGCAAAAATGGGAAAAGGGGATAGAGGATGGATGGAGATGGACATCATATGCCCTTACCAGGCAAGAGATAATCCAGTCACAAGGAGATTAGCCCAGTTTTCCTCAAATCACACAGTCTAGTTAAGTCAGCAGGGAAAGGAGTTGGAAGGAATCGAACCCTGGATGACCGGAAGCTGCTCGCCAACAACTCATAGCCTTAATCCTCAGCGCTGGCTAACAAATCAGAAACTGTCATTTTAACTTAAAGTTTCACTCCCCAACATTAAGGCTCACCAAATCTGATGTCTGTGCCATGTTTCACAGATAACTCAAATGAAAGCCATGGGATATATTATGCAGGAACCAGACTAAATAAGTGCGCAGGGAACTGGCTAGCTGATGAGTCAGTTAATGACTAGACAGGATGTCAAAAGCATCGAGTGCTCTTCTTGTTCATTGTACCGTGTCAGATAGCATGAGAGCAGCAGAGAAAAAAGTAATCTCAGGTCAGACATCAAGACAAACTACAGCAGTAAACGATACAGGAGACAGCAGAGTACAGACAAGTGACAGCTGTAGTAAATGATACAGGAGACAGCAGAGTACAGGCAAGTGACAGCTGTAGTAAACAATACAGGAGACAGCAGAGTACAGACAAATGACAGCTGTAGTAAACGATACAGGAGACAGCAGAGTACAGACAAGTGACAGCTGTAGTAAATGATACAGGAGACAGCAGAGTACAGACAAGTGACAGCTGTAGTAAACGATACAGGAGACGGCAGAGTACAGACAAGTGACAGCTCTAGTAAACGATACAGGAGACGGCAGAGTACAGACAAGTGACAGCTGTAGTAAACAATACAGGAGACAGCAGAGTACAGACAAGTGACAGCTGTAGTAAACAATACAGGAGACAGCAGAGTACAGACAAGTGACAGCTGTAGTAAACAATACAGGAGACAGCAGAGTACAGACAAGTGACAGCTGTAGTAAACAATACAGGAGACAGCAGAGTACAGACAAGTGACAGCTGTAGTAAACAATACAGGAGACAGCAGAGTACAGACAAGTGGCAGCTGTAGTAAACAATACAGGAGACAGCAGAGTACAGACAAGTGACAGCTGTAGTAAACAATACAGGGGACAGCAGAGTACAGATAAGTGACAGCTGCGAATCAATGCAAAAATACAAGGCTACAAAACCTTTTGGCAGAATATTCCTAGGGTAGCAAGAAGAATACAAACAAGAGGCAAAAGCTCCAAGTTAAGCACTGCCAGACAGCAATATCAAAGGCCAACAGCATGCTGGGACAATGCAACTTCAAGGATGTTAATGAATACCAACTTTATGCCCCTCATTGCAAAGTGTGCCAAAAACGTTTGAGATGGAATACCATGCCACGTCTGCCGATGACACGGGGGGAAAGCTGCCACGGTCTGCTGGCGACGCGAGGGGAAAGCTGCCATGGTCTGCCCGGTGAGACAGCTCTTTTAGGAACTACATCCTTTGAACTATTCACACACTACAATGTCCCCTCCACCTCATTGGCAGACGCATCCACATAATGTAAACAAGGGTGCAGAAACTATAAAAAATGACCATAACAAATGACCGGTCAAATGAAACCCACTACATTAGACAGCATCGACATGCATTAAACCTTCACTTGTTTCTCTGGAGAGTCTTGTATGGTTGTTGTAAGCTCCAAAGCTCAATGACCGAAAAATGAGGGAAGAAACTGACTGCCAAATGTTTTTGTACCATGTCAAGGGGCAAACTTGGCCCATTCAGGTACTGATCAGGGCCCTTAAGAGGATGGTCTGATTGAGACATCTTCAGACTTGACTGTGATCCCCATCAAGGGAAAACAGTTGGAACAGTTGATCCCTCTGCTAAACAAGGGTGTCCCTCAAGGATGACAATAGAAGCCAGTCATTCAAATTAAGGGCCTCCGATGACCCCTCAGACACAAAATTCCTCCAGTGCCACAAATTTGGTGAACAATTCGGGGGACAGAAGTGACAGCTACTGACTCCTATTCTTAAAACAGGGGAAGTTTTGGAATACTTTAGCAACTCTGACTTGCAAGTAAGAATGAAGGAAGCCTGACTTTTTTTTTTTTGGTGGAGATGAACTTGACAGAGAATGTGAGGTAAACCGTGTAGAATACAGTAAGCTTGGTTTCCACCCTGGCTATCTTAAAGGAAGGCTGCAAGCAGTCCAGAGAAAGTTCATGTATTTCATCTCTTCTAGCCTCATCAGGAGGAATAAAATTCCTGTTAATACTAATTTAATACCTTCTCCTGAACTGTTCAGTAATTAAAGGCCTTGTAGATCTCATATCGCTCCCTAAGATTATCTGTTCCCAACCACAGCACGCAGAGTTTGTGGGTGTCTTAGGTCAGGATCTTGTGGCCATATTTACAAAAGCTTGAGGCTCTGTCCATAGTGATGGACCTGAAAAGAATTAACAATATGTATGCAATAACCAGCACCAAGCCTACAACCTGACACAATGAACCCTGAAAAGGTAGAGAAGTTAAGGCACTTAAGAGAGAGCAGGGAGAAAATACAGAAAGGAAAAACAGCTTTTATCTCAATAAGAACTGTGGACAGCATTTTTGTAGCAAATGGTGACAAACAGGATCTGAGGTAAGCAGTAAAAGGTACTACACTGTAGGAGACACAAGAGGACCTCACATTGTGTGAAAAGCTCTATTATCGACAGTTGGCAAACACCAGCACCTTCCTTGAAGTGGGCAAGGTAGATAATTGAAGACTGTCTGCTTCAAACATAATTCATCTTTCCATCATGGATCCCTATTTGCACAAGTGATGTTTCATCTGCTTGAGTTGGTGGTAGGTCAGGAGGATGTGCTGGCCAAATTTTCCCTTGTAGTACAATCATCACATTTGCGTATTCCATGAAAGAGGCCACTAGCCTACATAAAAGAATTTTTGGGGTGGGGGGTGATGGCAGACATTATCCACAACTAAATCAGAATTAGCTATTTACATAAACTGTATAAAACATGCAGATTCCAAAGACAGGCCAAGGACTGTAGGATGGTACTTTACCTGTTAAATAGTCGATCATTAAGAATATGACTAGTTTATGTGGGACTGAGAAAGAGACTAGAAAGACACACTTAAAATCTACAGAATTTCATCAGAATCTTGCCTTTTTTTAGTGTGTATGTTACACGTCTGCTAGCAGACATAATGCAATTTCTAAAAGACAAATTCAAAAAATAAAAAGCGAAAGTAGATTACTGGAACACTTAAAGGACAACAATGGGATTCCGTTGTTAAATACTCAACTTCTCTGTCCTTTTTCTCCCAATTTGCTGTCGCTTCTATGAATAAATACAGCATTTAAAACATTTTAAATCAGCTGTTTCTCTCCACCACAACAGTACCTCATACTGTGGTGGTTTCACTTTTAAAAAACTTTTATCCCGTCCTGGAAAAGCTTACTATAGTCTCCAATTCATTGATGTCACCAAGGCCACTAAATACAATTAGTTTTCTGGTCAATTCCCTCCCCAAACTAACATCACCATGACTGTCCTAAAACCCCACCCATGCTGTGATGTCACAGCTCCCTGGTCCTTCCCCTACCCATACAGAAGGTAAAGGCTAGAACAAGGAAACAGTACACGAGTCAAGTTTCCTGCTGTGAGCTGTCAATCACAGCAGGAAACAGCTCAAATTATCCTCAGCACTTTCACAGCTAAGGAAGTTAGGTGTGAAGGGGGACAGAAGATGAGTCATAATAGTACAATTCAGGCATCATGAAAGACTGCAATTTAGCCATTCTAAAAAGAAGCAGCAGTAAAAAGTACTTTGAAAGTTTGTTCTGTGGCATTTGCATGGTTTGTGTTTTAAGAAGTCACTGAACGGCATGAAATGTTACTTAAAACTGACTGAAAGGCAGCAGTGTATACATGTAAAGTCAATGCAGTGGCAGGAGCTTTAGGAAGAAAGAGGCCTGTGTGATAGATTTTTTTTCAGACAAGCACTGCATTGTGGGATACCCAGAGGCAGACCCAACAATCAGAATTACTTCAAGATGCCAGACCCCATGTGGTCAGACTCAGACATTATGTATAAAAATATTTAAAAGCCTGTAAATAATCCCAGAGTTGTGTAAAATGTAGGAAACTCCAAAACCATGATGAAATAAACATGTTTTTGAGTCTGTGGGTGCGGTTCTCCTTTAAGATTTTCTCACGGAACATTAATGAAAACAGCAAAATGGGTTCCTGTACTAAAAAAGAGTGAGAGATATTTGAAGAAGAGCCAAGACATGCACTGGATGAGAAGGGTACTGGAATGATAAAGTTTCTGCTGACATATACATCTCCCAAAGATCAGATTAAGGAGCACAAATTAAGCAATACTTTTTTGGAGTATACTATGCTTAAAAAAAGAAAGGAACTTGTTTACCAACAGAACAGATACTAGAAGCATACATAAACAGCATCTGGTGTACCTGACATAAGAAAACATTTGGTTTAGCCGAGGTAGTAGAAGTGACTGGCAGAGACATGGAGTTACTATTCTCTCAAATATGGGAACAAGGCTAAGTTTGATATAATATATGTAACCCAAGTGAATGCAAATATGTTGAAGGGAATCTGAAGTTTACTGTTCTCGGACAAGTCATCTTGGGGTTTACAGCTGACCAGGCCAGAGAGGTAAGGATTTGCATTTTCCAATGCAGTTACTGAAAATTCCTTTAAGGATTGGACAAATTACCATGCTTACAAAGGCACAGAAACTGTTCACAGCACACTGCAAAGGCTTAGGAGAGGACGGAGACAGAGACTAAGAGAGTTCTACATCTAGGGGGAATATAGGAGGCTAGCGAAAGGCACTTAAAAGGGCAATCTGAAATCACAGCTGCAAAATATGAGACAATAAGAAAAATTACAGCAGTTAAAAATGAAAAAAAGGACACTGTTACAGCCAACAGGTTCAAAAAAGTAGCAGTGAAGCAGTGTTTATGCCTAAAATGCAGAAAATATTCCAGAGATCAAGGCAACGCAACTTTAAAAAGAAGTCTTGAGAAGGTAAGAAATGATTTGTCATTATACACTGCAGAAGCTAATGCAAAATCCGATTAGACAAGAAAAATATTTGATACATTAGATATACCCAGAATGAAGATTAAGGAGTCATGAGAAATAACTGCATCAATGCAGACAGATAAAATTAAATCTGAACACAACAAGAAAATCTCCTGAGAAAAAAATGGCATACAGTCAACTTCTGGGGAAAAATGGCATACCGAAAGAACAGAAAGGTAGAGAGGCCAGAATTTGAAAGATCTCGTTTTTACTCAATCATGTTCTTACAGAAGTCAATACATCAATACACTGACATCCTGAACAAAAAGGAGAGTTTCTATTATACCAAAAGAAGAGAAAACAGACCAACCTCTCCTCTTGCAAAATTGAAAGCCAGCCATCCTGGACAGACTTTGAACAATAAATGTTACGATGCCATCATAAAAAATACTGAATACAAAGAAAACTCAACAGTGGCCATTAGCCTCAATGCAAAACAGGCATTTGAGAGCAAGTTCAGAAATATCAGAAAGTAAGGAGGGCAACTTAATGTACCTGATTTTGCCCTTCTCCCAGATTCTTTCAGTCCACTGGAGCTGACCATGAAATGCCAGTAGCCCTCTGCATGATCACCAGATCTACCTTCTACTGTTGCTGAGGAGTGTGGCCCAACTCTCATCCCCTTGCACCATTTTTGTCAGCTCTGCATTCACTGCTCTCAAGAGCTGCATGCCCTCTAATGCACATGTTCAGTATCCACAGTAAGTGGCTCACTGACACATGCAGCACAGAGCTTGCGACATAAAAACACTGCTTCCCCATAATGAGTATTCACCCCCCCCAAGATGAGCAAGCTGACATCACCCACTCAGTCCCATTACTCCCTTAATGGTCTCATTCATCACTCTTGCTGCTAATCAAACAAAAGCCCATCTGGAGTGGACTAACCCTCTGCACCATGGGGCCTTTCATCCCAGATTCTTGAGCAAGGAAGCTGGGAGCTACAAACTTTATTTTACTCCATTTTGAATTTATCAGCAGTAGCACTGGAGCAGCAGGCAGCATTGCTGACAAACGGCAAGGGTCCTCTGGCTAGATATTCAGCTTGGGTGCCTTTGCTGCAGAATCTGCATGTCCTCCCAGGGCACACATGAGTTTTCTGCAGGGGTTCCGGTTTTTCCTGTATTCCAAAAAGTCATGCAGTAGGTGATTGGACACTAAACTAGTCATATGGATATGTGCCTTTTGTGGTATAAAAAAACAGGCATGACAGGACTAGCCACCCAGCAGTGAACACTGGCTGTAGGCAATGCTCACTCGACATGACACCACAACCCCTGTATGAAATGGCAAAAGAGGGGGTTTCACGCCACTGGCGATAGAACTCTTGACATTAATGGATCAATTTCAGTTTCAACCCAAAAGGCACAAAGTATCAAAACAAAGAACCGTGTTGAACATCAATGGAACACAACTATGTGTTATAGTAGAATTATATAAAATAGTTTAGAAAAACAGCATTTGTGTGTGCGCACACACACGTACATACATACGGGCATGCAAAACACCACATCATCTAGGATACTTGTGTACGTACTGTATGCACAGGAACAAGAGAATAGTGTACTAGTGTAGTGATATGGTTACTTATAGCATGCAGAAAGAAGGTGTGTGGACGTAATGCAACTACAAGTTACTCCATGAAAGATAAGCACTTTAGGCTCATCTCACCTTTTCAAAAAACAACTAAGAAACTATTTTAAATCCCACTGGCTATGCCCCTGCTCTAATCCTGACTGAGCTCAGCAAACAATCCCTCTCTACAGTCCTCTCCATTCACTTCTACTTGCCTCTATCACTACTTCTACCCCTCCAGTGTAGTGCACCTAGCGTTCCACCTGCTTATTAATTTTCCTATACTATCTTTTCTCCTTATACTTGATATATTACTGCAACCTGTCATCTCTCCTTTTATTGAACCTAGATGCTGATCCCTACTGTGCAAATCTCTATCTTAAAACTAGTGCCCCGGCACAAAATGTTTATCCTAATTTGTTAATAGTGTAAATATTTATAGACTCTTTACGTGTTACTATTTTCTCTCTTTTTCATTTTTTAGCAGTCCTACTCTTGCAAATATTATGGGATAATGATTCCTTACTATTGTTTAGTTCTTGTTAAAGTGCTTCTGCATTGTTACTATACTACATGAGAATATTTCTTTATTTGCTTATATGTTTGTATATTTTTGTTTATTGTAAGTCACTAGTATATAGTGGAGCTTTTCTCCTCGGGTCTCTGCTGAAAATGGACATGTATCCAGCCAGACTAGCCCGGTCAACAAATGTAAAATAAAATAAATAAAATAAAAAATAAGTGTTCCATTTCAGAGCTACAGTGCCAGAAGTCTGCATTGTGGATAGGGGATTCATTTTATTCTGTTTTGAGGTACATTTTTTGGGGGGGGGTTACGGTTAGTCACTGGGTTTTGCTTTCAGGGCTGCTTTAGGGTGAAAGGCATTTTTCAGAGATGGGGAGGGAGTTATAAGGTTAGACTTAGCATATTTAAATGACATCTCTTGTGCACTTTCTGAATTCAAGACCAACCCTATTGCAAAGCTTGTGCAGTCTATTCACTCACAAAGGCTACACTAAGCATACACTTTGTGATAACCTTTATGAATCCTTACCCATCAGTTAACATACAGCAATCAGATGGGGGGAGGGTAGCAGCTATACTCTACAAATCTGATTTAAATGTGACCATAGATGTAACACAACCACCGCAAATGAATAACTCAGAATTTCTTACAAATAGATTGCAACTAAACAAAAGTAAATGCATTAATGTCATCTGCATGTATATTCCCCCAGGTAACAATATAACTACACTTGGAAGACACCCTGCACTGGCTATCATGTCATTACCCCCAAGAAACCCTACTACTCGGGGATTTTAACATAGACTAGAGCACCTGTTCCTCAGAATCCCCATCAGCCCATATTAACCTGCATGCTTTTAATCAAATCATATCCACCCCTACCAGGCTAGGTAAACCCAACCAAAAAGAAAGCATACTCGATTGGGTACTCATAGTCACCCCCAACTGTACACTGCTGGTACCCTCCCTGACAACTTAAGTGATCACCTTCTCACTTATATAGTTATACACAAAGCCATTAACCCCCAACAACCCTTACTCTGAAAAGTTAGAAACAAAAAAGACTTTGACCCTGCCAAATCCCAACAAGAACTTAACTCATGTAGCTGGTCTATTCTAAAACCCCTCCCCTTAGAGGAGGCAGTTGTACTTTAATAACACATTTCTTGAGATCCTAGATCTGCATGCACCTGCTCATTCAAAGAGAACAAAAGCAAAAACTGCACCATGGTTTTCTAAATAGTCTAGACTCAAAATTACCCATAGGAACAAAGTATGGGCTTTATGGCGTTCTACTAAAGACCCCCCCCCAAGATCAAATTAAATATAGGCAATCTAGGAACGAAACCAAAAAATCCATTTTACAAGACAAAAACACAATACTACTGCAGTGAACAGATGAAAAGACAGAAGCAAAGAAGGCAGATATTGTTAGAGAAAAAAAACGCAAAAGCAACATTGATTACTTAAATTGCTACACCTAGCAAGTGTATATCTTTCAGTTTGTAAGACGCTAAATATCATAATAAGCAAGCAGAAAGTAAAGTAATACAGGTTAAGGATAACCGTGAAATTCCACTGGTAGTAGGAGTGACTGAGCTAATTAAAAAGAATGACTTTCCAACCATTTTTAAAGGTGCCAATTATGCACCCCATATGAACTACTAAGAGACAATTTTGCTTATATCGTCGGTGGTAAGAACACTATTGACAAACATCAAAGAATAAGCAAAACTGAATTTTAATTATGCCTTCACATAAGAATAGGGTCCATTCCTGTCACAGTATTAATGGAACTAAACTTAAACTTAATTAACTGCAGAAGTGAAATAGAATCAGTGTAAAATAAAAGAAGGTTTGAAATTAACTCTTCCTGTCTGTTATATATGCATACATTTGTCTTTGATATAATATACCTTGTACACTCTAAACTAAAATGCACAATCTGCTGAATGATTGTCAGAAGTATTGTTCTTTACTGAAACATACTTCCAGCATGTTTATTCTGTTTGCTACTGTCTTGTATGCAGGATATTTTCTGAAATAACCTGACTTGGTTGAGCTGGTGATGTTAGATTCATTACCATGTCTACCATCAATAATCCTCAGCCTTGCCATCTTTAACTCAATTTGTAACAGATGATGTTAGATGCATTAGCCCATGTACCATCAGTCATCTGCAGCCCTGCCCTCTTTTACCACGTGTACCATCGGTCATCTCCAGCCCTACCCTCTCTAACTAAATTTTTAACAGATGATGTTAGATGCATTTCCACATGTACCATCAGTCATCTCCAGCCCTGCCCTCTTTAACTCATTTTTAACAGCAATCTGTTTCTATTAAAAAAAATGCTTTGTTTCTTTTTTCCATACATTTTTCTGCATTTCCAGTTTGAAAATACTGCCTACCCAGCATATGCAGCAGGACCTATGAAAATATAAATATTTCTTCCTTGTGCAATCTGGCCTTAGGGCTCATTTGAGGGTTCAGAATCTTCCAGACTTCTCATGGTCCTAGACTGGACAGCCAGGTTTAGACTCTTGTAGCTGCCTGATTGATTTGCCATTACTCTAAGTAAACTTGTCTGGTAAATCAGCTAAGATTATATTAATGTCATCTGTGCTTATTACTGTAATATAGTGATTTTACAGAGGCGCATCATTTTGAAAGGGCAGATTAGAGTATAATTCCTGTTTAGGCTGTTAATGTTTTCTAATAAACATAATCCGTACAATCAACTGTTACAATTATTTACCTATGAAAGTCTTTTTCACTATCAACTGTCAACACATGAGAGGTGACTTGCATGGTTATCAAGCATTTAGTTAAAACCTTATATTTAATAAATGTGATATTTGTTTAATCACTTCTGCATATAACTGAATGACCCACGCAATCTTGAAGTTTCCTGAAGAAAAACTGAGCTGGCTCAGAATTGCTTTCTTGTTTGCATGTCTCTCGACCGCTGATACTCCAAGAAATGTATGCCATGTGATCCCATGCTGTCCTACTAGGTATCAAAGTGTTAATCCAAATAAAAATAGTGAATAAATATGTAACTTTATTAATTAAGGGATCTCTTGCCTTACCATACCATGCTGGTGAAAGGCACACTGGAACAAACTCTTCCCACATTACAAAAACTTAAGATGCTCCACACTTTTTAAGTAATAGCATGGGAACATGACACAGTTTCTAAACTGTAAAATAGACCAGTAAAAATATGATTACATTTGTGTCAAACTATTAAGAAAGTAACTCACTTACCCTGTAATACAGATGTTAATATATCAACCGGGTATCCTATGCTAAGAGGAGGAGAGATTAGTCCTAAGAATGATGTACTCTCAGGATCAAAATTAATGTAAACAGAAGCTAGCTAGACTACATCCGTTATCCTTCTTACAGATAGGTCGTCTGTTACTTTAGACTAAGGCACAAATCATTTAACCACTTTTACTGATCCGTTTGCACTTAATATTAGAGATACGTTATGCAGATTAATTAAGCCCGATAACATGCTTGAGAAGTGTTTTTCCACAGCAGAACATAAAACATGAGATTATCGGTTTATTTGAAATGTAACGCTTGTCTGTAGTCCCACTTCCTCTGTCATTATCATCACCGCTTGCATCCTTTCTCCTTGACAAAAGAATGGTCGATGTTCTTCGTCTTCCATTGCTGCAGTCCTGACTATAGGGTATAGTCCGCGTCCAGTCGGCCCGAATACCAGAGTATAAGGCTGACGTCGGTCAGGGCGCATTAGACTGACGTCAGTACGTCAGGGTACTAATGCGCATGACCGACGTCATATCCTCAGTCTTTTTTGCCGCATGGTCCGATGCAGAAGCAGTTTTGCGAGTGCAGGTTGGCGTTCTGAAATATTTCCGAAACCGGAGTTTCAGACCGAAACAGATGTGGCTAAGTACCCCAATGGGGAACATTTTGGTATTTTTTTGCCTTAGTATTTTACGGATGTCAGAAAAAGTGAATAACTGTATTTCTTGTGGGAAACAGATACCTCATAGGGATTATCATACCTTGTGTATACCTTGTTTAGGGCCTGAGCACGACGTAGTTGGTTGCCGCTCTTGTGCTAGGTTTAACAAACGCACTATTAAGAGGAGGTTAGACTGTGCCAGGTTAGTGTTTGGGAAGCGTTGCAATTATAAAATGCCGTCGGATGCTCCGACGCCCGCTTCCTCCAAGAAGCGCAAGGATAAAACAGTGAAGCCTAGGGTTGATGAAACGGCAGTCCCGGACGTCGGTTCTTTAGAAGGCTCAGTGGAGCCGGAGGTTTTGCCAGGAGTTTCCATGGAGTCCCAGGCAGAAACTATACTATTACAGGATGTGCCTTCTCAGGAGGTAGGCCAGGCTGAGGGGGCTTCTCAGGTGTCTGTTCTTCCCTCTCTTCCCAAGGTAGTTAGAGCCTCTCCTTCTGTTGCCAAAACTTCTTTGAGAGGTAGGCCTAGTTCAGCTCTGTAGTCCCACTTCCTCTGTCATTATCATCACCGCTTGCATCCTTTCTCCTTGACAAAAGAATGGTCGATTTTTGTAATGTGTATACATATCTGAAAATTAAGGCAGAAACTCATGGCTTTCCTGCCTTGTGTTTTCTTCCTGATATTCAGAAAAGGCAGAGAAGAGACTCTCAAGCATGAGGGCAGGTGAATTTTTAAATGTAATGTGCTCTTTGTATAAAAATGACAGGGTGCTGGAAATTGCTTTGGGGATTGTTTTGGTTAGAACGTGCTGAGGATTTACAGTTTTGTCTTTCACTGCAGTTATCTTGAGAGATGTCATAAATTTTAATATATAGATCAGATGTGGATATAGATATACACATATAGATACATGCACTGACTTCTCAGCATAGTTTGTTGAAGAACCTAATGGCTTTGGCCCAACTCCTTGCAACATCAAGTAGCATTCATGTTTAATGGATATCTCAAAATAATGACTGTTGACCAAGACGATATGAAGGGTTACAGGGAAATTAAGTTGAGGTTTTATATCCTGCAGATGGGCATTTATCTATGGTGCAAACTCTTTCCTCCTTGTGGAGAATGCATCTTAGTAACCTTTCACAAACCAAAAAACCAGGAGATAGAAAGCTTTCTCAGACCCCTCCTTTCATATATTTAGCTAAAACATCATCTTTTACCCTGAATTCCAAAAAGTCAGTTTGTAGTTGATTGGAGGATGGCCAGACGATTTTTTTTGTTCTGTAAGTCTGTTCTTAATTTGTAGCTCAATGTTGTACCATTTTTATTATGTATTTTGGTAACAATAGTTATCGAGCGTCTGTTTCAAATACTGCTATAGGCAAATATGGCAACTAATATATAAAGCTCTTAAAACCGAAATTGAAGACACATTGTTTCTCTCCAACCATTTACTTATCTCCTGTTCCAACTTTTTTTGTCTGAGGGACCTTGAGTCTTCCAGTAAATATGCATTATTTCTGCAACTTTTTTTTTAGAACCATCTGCTTTAGCTTCTAGACATTCCACTGCTCAGAAAATATTTCTCTTCATGGAGATGAAGGTTACGCACGCATGTGACTTTAAAATTAGTTTGATTCTGCCATTCTTATTTCTTAGGATGATTTTCAGCTTAGCTTGATATTCACTTTTTATCATGGTGACTCCACAGCTGTTATTCCAGTCTTAATAGTGAAGGTACTCAGTATTCAGGCTTTAATAGGAATTACATTGCTAGGGTTCTGTCCTTAGAAACAGGACCCTACAATAACTTAGCAGTTTAGAGAAGTACTGTTCATAATGAGAAATGTTCTCTGTAGCTTATAGCTTCTACAACTGCCAAGTATATGACCCTAATAAAGTCAACTGTTAACGAAAGTTCCCCTTTTTCCACCTTTTAAGACTGGTGACGTGGTGCACACTGAACTGAGGATGTCATCTGTGGGATGCAGAGTCTCATTACGGTCTTTGATAGGTTACTGGTCTTGAGGCCTTGTCAGCCATATATATTTATAGGTCAGAAGGGTGTCGTCATTTTAGCAGTTACAGCAATGTCTTTATTTCATCTTGCCTCCAAATATAGATCAACTCCTCAGCACATGTACTCAGAGGTTATTCTGCTTCCAGAAACTTGAAAATGTCCATGCACTTCTCCCCGTATGGCCTGTAGCCCTGAGAAAATCACTGACTCATGTCCTGGGGCATCCAACATACCTGAAGCAAAGCTATGGATGCCAGAATGGCTGTCAGCCAGAAAATGGAGGTTCAAGAAGTAACCAAGCACTGATCATCACATCTGGCTGACTGCAAAAGAAAAGGAAGGTATTTTAATTAGAAGTCCAAGAAAAGCTGTAAAATTAGATTGTTTCCATGTTAGCAGCAAGCTACATTCCACCATGAGGCTGTAAAATCAATTATCACTAATGATTAAGGATTAAATTGTGACATAAGAGA
The DNA here is from genome assembly GCF_019279795.1 of Protopterus annectens. Taxonomy (NCBI): domain Eukaryota; kingdom Metazoa; phylum Chordata; order Ceratodontiformes; family Protopteridae; genus Protopterus; species Protopterus annectens. The sequence goes on from NC_056726.1 coordinate 1,103,789,296, forward strand.
TGAATTTGATAATGTTGTACCTCGGGTCATAATAAGTCGCACACTTCTCATTTTTCAGACTAACTGGAATGCCTTTTACCTGCCTCAGAGAGCACAGTTAAAGTATTCAGTGAGTGAAAAAACTAGAAACTATGCTTAAAATAAAAACCGCTTTGACATAATGTACTCTGGAAATATTTGTTTTGGAAATGTGCTGAATAAAAACACAATAGTGTCTCAATATTCATGACCCATGTCTTCACTTACAAGTGCTGCCATTACTACAACATATTTTTAGTATCTATCGATGCTGTTACCAGGGATATGATATTAGAAATGCACGAAAGTTAGTTTTCCTAAATCATGTTGCAGAAGTAACACTCTTGCAGCTTCTCTTTACAATTTCTGGTTATAATGGTTCTGTTAATGTGCAGGGCATATATATTTATTTATTGACATTTGATGTCATATATATTTATTTAAAAAATGTCAAAAAAACTACCACAAAATGAAACTCGCTTGCTGTGTCTAAGAGAAGCAGTCAAAAAAAAAGAGACAAACGGCTGGTATCTCCAGATCAAATCTTTACTTCAGTGCACCAAAGTAACACAAGCGCTTTCACCATACAGGCATTATCGGGTATATCAGAAGCACTAATCAGTACACACCTTTATATCAATTAAAACAATTCTAAAAAGTCACGTGATACAAATTTAAACAAACAGTACAACATATCTCATTATAAAACACATAAATACTTTGAAAACTATATTATATTATAATAAAAATCAACAATTTCCAATAAAAATACAATATAGAAAGAAATATGAGCCTTTATGTGTGTATGCATCTATCTTTTAATGGACCTCAGCTTTAACTTGGATTCAGTGGTACATTGAGTCCATGCCCCGCATCCCACCTAAGTCTCACAATCCAAGTTGATTCCAGATCCTCAGTCCTGCTACGTATATCTCCATGTCTGACATATTCATACACACCGGTTACAGCTAAAAATTTAAATTTATGCATGGTATTTGTCTTCAAAACATGTTTTGCGAGAGCATTAATGCTGTTAACTTTATTGATGTGATAAATATGTTCTCTTATTCATTCTTTAAACGAATGATCTGTCTTCCCTATATAAAACATTTTACAAATGGTGCAATAAGCCAAATATATCATGTGTAATGTATCATATGTGGCATTCACCTTGAATGTATATATCCTACCATTATCTGGATGCTCAAATATGGAAATGGTGTCAATATATGTGCAACAAATTCCAATGGCCACATGGTCTAGTACTATGGGCATTGTAAGTTATACTCATGTGCTTGGAATAGCACAGTCTCTGTCGTAATGATTTATTATTGCTGAATAAAAACTTGGGCTCTGTGTCAATATATCTGCAAATACCTTCATCAGTAGTGAGAACATTCCAGTGTTTCTTAATAATGTTTAAATAATCATTAATATCACTGGTATATGTTGCCTTAAAACGCAATCTCCTGTCTACAGACCTCTTCTTGCCCCTACCATCCACCCTGGTTCGAGATGAAAAATATGGTCTATCTTCATCTTGTCTCTCCTTGGTGATTCGATTTACACTGTCAGAAATTAGTTCATCCTCATAGCCTCTATCTCTTAAGTTACTAACGACAGTATCAGCCTCCGTAGAAAAATCTACTTCTCTGGCCTTTAATCTAGATGCCCTATATATCTGATTCAAAGCTACATTTTTAAAAACATAGAAGGGATGTGAACTATCTGTATGTAACAAATGAGTGACATGACAGTCCTTCTGTGTAATTTAGTGTATATAAAACCAGTGCTGTCCTTTATTACATACATCCACCAAGGAGAGACAAGATGAAGATAGACCATATTTTTCATCTCGAACCAGGGTGGATGGTAGGGGCAAGAAGAGTTCTGTAGACAGGAGATTGCATTTTAAGGCAACATATACCAGTGATATTTATGATTATTTAAACATTATTAAGAAACACTGGAATGTTCTCGCTACTGATGAAGGTATTTCCAGATATATTGACACAGAGCCCAAGTTTTATTCAGCAATAATAAATCATTACGACAGAGATTGTGCTATTCCAAACACATGAGTATAACTTACAATGCCCGTAAGACCATGTGGCCATTGGAATTTGTTGCACATATATTGACACCATTTCCATATTTGAGCATCCAGATAATGGTAGGATATATACATTCAAGGTGGATTCCACATTTGATACATTACACATCATATATTTGGCTTATTGCACCATTTGTAAAATGTTTTATATAGGGAAGACAGATTGTTTAAAGAATGAATAAGAGAACTTGCACCTGTCACCACTGGGCTTTCGGATATTGGCAAAGGCTCTTGCCACCCCCATAGTGCCTTTTTTAGGCAAGGCTCAAAAGTCAAACCCACCGCCATAGACAGCACAAGGAACAAGAAACTAAGGGTAATGCTGCTAAATGCCAGAAGTCTTAACCTCAAGATGCACGCACTCGAAGCTCTCCTCAGTATGGAGAACATCGATATCTGTGCAGTGACAGAAACCTGGTTCAAGGCTCCAGACAGCACCCCAGCACTACCAGGCTATACCTCATATCATGCAAACCCGGACCGAACCACAAAAGGAGGGGGAGTTTCCATATTTATCAAGGATATCCACACCTCCAGGTTAGTGGCATCCATGTGCAGCTAACAGTGGGCAAGACTGCTTTTCAGTTTATAGCATCCTACAGACCACCCTCTCAAAGTCAGGAATCCCACTCGGCTTTCCTGAAAACATTGGAGAACATGAAGATCTCTCCGAACACCGTTATATTGGGCGACTTCAACTACCCAAACATTGACTGGGAGCACTACTCAAGCCCCAGCACCTTAGCCCAAAGGTTCCTGGAAATTATAAACTCAAATGCTATGGAACAACTAGTCACCACTCCCACAAGAGGGGACAACATACTAGACCTGATCATTACCAACATGGGGACTCTATGCTCCACACCAGAATTATATCCCTCATTGGTAAGATCAGACCATAAATTAATTTCACTGGATGTCCACATCCGACCCCACCCCAGCCCAGAAAACCACAGTGAAAAACTTCTCAACTTAACTTCTCACTTCTCAAAACTGAAGTGGAATCCTTCAAGGCCCCAGGGCCAGTGGAAACTACAGCCCAAACTGCAGAATCCTATAAATGCATTCTTTAAACGAACACTCTGTCTTCCCTATATAAAACATTTTACAAATGGTGCAATAAGCCAAATATATAATGTGTAATGTATCAAATGTGGCACCCACCTTGAATGTATATATCCTCCATTATCTGGATGATCAAATATGGAAATGGTGTCAATATATGTGCAACAAATTCCAATGGCCACATGGTATTATGGGCATTGTAAGTTATACTCATGTGTTTGGAATAGCACAATCTCTGTTGTAATGATTTATTATTGCTGAATAAAAACTTTGGCTCTGTGTCAATATATCTGGAAATACCTTCATCAGTAGCGAGAACATTCCAGTGTTTCTTAATAATGTTTAAATAATCATAAATATCACTGGTATATGTTGCCTTAAAATGCAATCTCCTGTCTACAGAACTCTTCTTGCCCCTACCATCCACCCTGGTTCGAGATGAAAAATATGGTCTATCTTCATCTTGTCTCTCCTTGGTGATTCGATTTACACTGTCAGAAATTAGTTCATCCTCATAGCCTCTATCTCTTAAGTTACTAACAGTATCAACCTCCGTAGAAAAAAATCTACTTCTCTGGCATTTAATCTAGATGCCCTATATATCTGATTCGAAGCTACATTTTTAAAAACATAGAAGGGATGTGAACTATCTCTATGTAACAAATGAGTGACATGACAGTCCTTCTGTGTAATTTAGTGTATATAAAACCAGTGCTGTCCTTTATTACCGCCACATCCAAAAACTGTTGAGTTCTGTGAATAATGTGAAGTAAATCTAAGAAAATGTGTGCTTGTATTTACATAATCCATGAATGTACTGAAAGTATTATAATCATCCTGCCATAAAATAAAAATATCATCCACAAATCTGCGATAGAATAGGACATGTTTGCAAAAAGGCCCTTCAAAGATGTGTTGGGTTTCCCTTACGGCCATAACCGCATCGGCGTAACTATTGGCACAAGATGTTTGGTGTTGTTTTCCAAATAACAGAACATGAATTGAGTGTGCTAGGAAAAGGCTTGTCTTTTATTATTACTACCAGATCAAATTATAAAGACTTTATTTTTAATGTGAAATTATTTGCTAGGAATTTAGTGTTGAAAGTCATGTTTAATGATTCTGAAGATACATTAGATTATTCAGAAAAGGTTTTTTCTAAACCGAGCTTGTTCATACTCAAATCCAATCCTTTAATTGTAGCATTTGAGAAATGATGTATCCAGGACATTTATGATTTATCATGAGGAATGCTAGCAAATGTCAGTGGTACAAGAGATTTCAGAATTTATCTAGTGAGGAATTTGTAGCTTTAAGGGATTTGGAAAACAACACCAATATTATTATTAGACCCACAGATAAGGGCGGGCTAATTGTGGTGTTGGAAAAAGTATGGTCTGATGAAACAATTAATGCATTGCTGAGTGACAATGACTTTTATGAGAAACTGTCCATAGCACAGGGTAACACCATTATATTTGATGTGCAAGTATTGATCAAATGTTTGTTTGAAATGGGATTGATTGATATGAAGTTATTTAATTAGTAAGCCTACTATTCCTATAATACAAGGTGTACCCAAAATACACAAACACAGATCTAATTCACCTCTTTGACTGATTGTATCGGGCAGGAATTGGTGTACTGAGTCACTATCTGTTTATATAGAGAAGCATCTGAGACCAGTTTTGAATCAAATGGTACATGTGCTAAGGGATACTGAACATTTCATGAGTGACTTACATGGTTATGTCACTACTTTTAGTAATATGGACATGTTTTTTGTTACCATGGATGTAATTTCCTTGTTTACTGTTATACCTAATACTGAAGGTATTGTAAATATGAAATATTTTTTAACAGAGCCTACTGATTATAGTACTACAAAAATAGACTTATTGAGTAAACTCCTTGAAATAGTAAAAATGAAATAATGAACAAAGTCCTACTGCCAGAAGTGAACCACACCACACGTCTCCAATTGTTAAAATAAAATAGAGCAAGTAAAATGAGATGCAGGAGGCTGTAAAATCCAGTATAAAAGGCCTTTACTTAGTGCAACAACACAAGCGCTTTCACAAATATGCTTCATCAGGTGTATACAAGCACTAATAACACACCCACCTTTATATCAAAAAATCACATGGCAAACAGTCACATGGATAAAACACTTGTGTTCCAAAACCCCATATAATTAACACATGTCTGTATTAATTCCATAAACTAGTATAAAAAATGGAAAATAAATATAAACCTAAATATATAAAAAATATTTGTACAAAAATACTTCATATAACATATTTAAAACATAAATTAAGAACTAATCCCTATCTTTTCAAGGGTCTCATCCATTCAGGCCATTACCATCAATACTCCTAAGTCTAGTGATCCAAATAGCTTCCAAATTCTCTGTATTATTGCTGACATCACCTTGTCTAACATTCTCATGGGTCATCCCTATAACCCTAAACTTAAACATGTGAGTTGCATCAGTATTCAAAACATGTCTAGCTAGGGCATTGTTCCTATTGCCTTTCCTTATATTATAACAATGCTCCCTAATACATTCCTTTAAACACCTATCTGTCGCCCACATAAAATTTGGCACAAACCATACAGCAGGCAAGATAGACAACATGCACTTCCATGTAGCTGTTACTTAAAACATATTCCTTACCTGCAGGATGAAAAATACTATACTGCAAATTAAAAACCACAGGATCTCCAGAATCATGGCTGTATCCCAAACAAAACCAAGACCCAATCATCCAAAGGCAGGCATCCAGTCTGGTGGACCCCTGCCATAAATAAACTGTACAACAGAAGGAGGAAGCTACTACATGATAGAGCAAAATCCCTAATAGGAAGGCATCTCTGATCAGTACTAGCAAAAATTACGATCCCTCATAAATCCTCCAAGGCCAGCTTCGAGAAAAAATTGCACAGGACACCAAAGACAATCATAAGGCTTTTTCAGTTATGTTAGAAACCTGGGATGCAACTCCCAGACTTGTTCTGAGTTGATTCTAAATACAAACTACACTGAACCCACAGACATCCCAATATCCTGGCAGACAGGTTCAGTGCAAACTTCTCCACCCTCCCCAAGAGCAAGTATCTATCCCAGCAGATGCTCCTCCCAAACATCTCTGATGCTCAGGTGAAGGCTGGCCTCTCCAAAGCAAAACACTGCTTCCATGGGACCAGATGGCATCCCAGGTTGGCCCTACATGAACTCCAAGAGGAACTAATCCCTCAAATAAAACAGCTATACAATCTCAGCCTCACTAAGGATATGTGCCCACAGAATGGCACAGCAACAGTGGTCCCACTCCACAAAGGTGGAGCCTCAACTGGACCCTGGAAACTATCTACTAACCTATTATTAGTCTGCAAGGCTATGGAGAGGATCATCATGGAGCTCATAAACAAAGACATTGGGGACCTACAGACACAGATTCCCATTCGCTTTGTCAAGGGCAGATCCTGCCTTTTGAACCTGGTTGACTTCTTAAACAGTCACCAAAGCCATAGATGAAGGAAGGTAGTCCACACAGCCTATCTGGACCTTGCAAAGGCATTTGACACAAATGCTGGCATCATAAAGCTATCGGCTTAACTGTAAACCCCTATGTCACAAGATGGGTGCAAACTGGCTAAAGACGAACCCACAGAGTGAGAGTTGCTAGAAGCCATGTCAGATTCTAACCCAAAGTCACAAGTGTTCCCACAGGTTTCATTCGGGACCACTCTTGTTCGATATACTTCGAGGACAGGCAAACAGGGCGACTATGGCTCACCAAGTTCAGGGGGATGATTAAAATTTGTGAATTATCAACTCTCCAGCTGACACAAGATCCTTCGGTCTCACAGAAAACAGATAACTGGTCAGCACCATGGTTTAAAGCTAAATGCAAAAATGTATAGTCATACCCTTTGGCAAAAAATGTCCCACAAATATACATAGGCATAACCCATTAATTCAGAAAATTATTAGGCCTGGGGCCCCAGTTGATAGCAATCTCTCCTTTGAAAACCACATTGCCAAAGTGGTTAGAAAGACCTTCTACATAGCCCACCTCATCAAAGGGTTTCACATCTAGATCAAAGAGGTGTTTATTTCCTATAGCCATCAAGAATCATGCCTTTGGGATGTACCTTACCGACACGACAATAGAAAACCCCAAAGTATCACCAAAGATCAAGGTTCAAACAGATGCCATATGCTGCTTTAAAAACTCGTCTACCAGTTGCATCCACTGGGTGATTTATGCCTCATACAAAGCTTGTCAAATCCGAATTAATGGACATGTCCACCTCGAAATCTAAACCACTTAAGGACTGTATACTTCACACAGAAATAAATAAATTGTGAGGAAGTTCATAACCCATGACTGCAACTTCACTCAGGAATAGATTCAGTCAATGTAGAAGCACCTCACTAATCTCGTTTCAAAGATCTATAAGTGATGGCTCGTTCCACTCTGAATCTCAGGGATTATCCGTTTCATCCTTAGACAGGCCGTAACTAAAAATTAAAACATAGTCTACTCAATCAAGTACATTCCATAAATTCTCTTATACAGATCAAAAGCAATAAGGTTTATTATTAGCATAATGAACGGTTTGGCAAAAATATGCCCAAATCATTTTATAAGCTTATGAACAATTTATCAATCAATAAAGGTAATACATTAATAACTCATAACATTTTGAACACAAATACATAAAATTAAAATTTTAGCTGTACTGAATGTATGAATGTCAGACAATTGATATATTAGAGGACTGAGGATCTGGATTCAACTTGGACTTTGAGACTTAGTGGTTGTCATAGATTGCTCAATGCCTCTTACCACTGAATCCAAGTTAAAGCTGAGGTCCATTAAAAGATAGATGCATACACACATAAAGGCTCATATTTCTTCTATATTGTATTTTTATTGGAAATTGTTGATTTTATTATATATAATATATTCATTTTGTGTTTTATAATAGTATGTTGTACTGTTTTTTAAATTTGTATCATGTGACTTTTAGAATTGTTTTAATTGATATAAAGGTGTGTACTGATTAGTGCTTCTGATATACATGATGCCTGTATGGTGACAGCTTGTTTACTTTTCACTAGTAAAGATTTGATCTGGAGATCACTTCGTTGCTTGTACTTTTTAATGTATTTATTTATTGACATTTGATGTCTTGGCATTATTGATTTTGCTAAATATTATTAAATTTTCCAAGAATTCTGACTAGGAGCCCATTTTCTGCAGAGGCCCAGGAAGAAAAGCTCCAAATGTTTTCAGGACAAAGCATTGCAGATTTTATAGCCCTATTTCAGTTTTATTATAAAACCGATGATTACAAACTCAGAGTTTCAGCTCAGGTTCTTTCCCAAAAGCATTTTGGCCATGCCATTTTTCATGATTTTTGCACAGCATCTCTGTACACATCACATGTAGGCTTCCAGTTGTATGCTTGCAGATTAAGAAATCCATATTTTAATTTTATGCATTGGAATTTCTCAAGTGGAACTTCGCATGTTTTTAATTTTATTTAATGGAAAAACTTAGGATTTACCTTTTCAGGGTAGGCCATAAAGTAATTCAAAGAAGGAAACATGATTTCTTCCCAAACACCAGAAAGTTCACTCTTTAATGCAATCAAATGACTTCATTAAGACTGGGATTTGTTGTCATTAATCAGTGGTGTAGAATCCAACTCTAGTATCTCATCAGCCATCACTGTGTGGTCACAGGCAGAAATAAAGCAAAAATGAAATAATGAACAAAGTCCTACTGCTAGAAGTGAACCACACCACGTCTCCAATTGTTAAAATAAAATAGAGCAAGTAAAATTATATATATTTAGCTTATTGCACCATTTGTAAAATGTTTTATATAGGGAAGACAGATTGTTTAAAGAATGAATAAGAGAACATATTTATCACATCAATAAAGGTAATAGCATTAATGCTCTCGCGAAACATGTTTTGAACACAAATACCATGCATAACTTTAAAATTTTAGCTGTAGCCGGAGTGTATGAATACGTCAGACAAGGAGATATATGTAGCAGGACTGAGGATCTGGATTCAACTTGGATTGTGAGACTTAGGTGGGATGCAAGGCATGGACTCAATGAGCCAGTACCACTGAATCCAAGTTAAAGCTGAGGTCCATTAAAAGATAGATGCATACACACATAAAGGCTCATATTTCTTTCTATATTGTATTTTTTATTGGAAGTTGTTGATTTTTATTATAATATAATATAGTTTTCTCAGTATTTGTGTTTTATAATGAGATATGTTGTACTGTTTAAATTTGTATCATGTGACTTTTTAGAATTGTTTTAATTGATATAAAGGTGTGTACTGATTAGTGCTTCTGATATACCCGATGATGCCTGTATGGTGACAGCGCTTGTGTTACTTTTGGTGCACTGAAGTAAAGATTTGATCTGGAGATACCAGCCGTTTCTGTCTCTTTTTACTTTTTTATATGTATTTATTTATTGACATTTGATGTCATATATATTTATTGACATTTGATGTCATATATATTTATTGATATTTGATTGCCAAGAAAGTCTGACTAGAGGAGCCCATTTTCTGCAGAGGCCCAGGGAGAAAAGCTCCAAATGTTTTCAGGACAAAGCACATTGCAGATTTTATAGCCCTATTTCAGTTTTATTATAAAACCGATGATTAATAACGCAATGGTTTCAGCTCAGGTTCTTTCCCAAAGCACATTTTGGCCATGCCATTTTCTCACTGGAGTTTTATGCTACAGCATCTCTGTACACATCACATGTAGGCTTCCAGTATGTATGCTTGCAGATTAAGAAATCCATATTTTAATTTTATGCATTGGATTTTGTTTCATTTGCTAAAGCCTTCGGCTGTGTATTTTTTTTAATTTTATTTAATGGAAAAACTTAGGATTTACCTTTTCAGGGTAGGGCCATAAAATAATTCAAAGAAGGAAACATATGATTTCTTCCCAAACACCAGCAAAGTTCACTTTTTAATGCAATCCGAAATGTATCATTCAAAAAATAAGACTGGGAGTTTGGTTTGTCATTCAGCTCTAGAAAGAAAAAACTGCATTTGTCCACTGCAAACATTGGAAAACTCAAAAGGACCTGTGAGATTTGCCTCATACTTTTTTGTGTTTTATAATGTGTTTACATCTGTCACTTCTGCAAGTGTCTGCTGCCTCAAATAATTTTCATTTTTTTTTTTTCAAAAATATTTGTATTTATTTTAACGAAACAGTAATCCAGTAAAATATTTACAAATCCAACTAAAACAACTATATACAAGGTCCATAACAATGTACATACATCAGGAAAAACATTTAGTATTTCTTGAACAATTTGTTTATTTAATTTGTTTACACTTATTAACTGGGTAGTGTCCAACTGGGCAAGTAGCCCATTTTCAGCAGAGATATGGGGAGAAAAGCTCCAGTACAGCAACAATTTAGTTAGGAAAACAAGTATTAACAACAAAGCAATTAACAAAATTACTTAGAAACAAATAGTTGTGAAACATATAGCATAGCATAATACAGAGAGATTGATAACTGGATTAATCAAAATATCTATCAGAAAAATTAAACAAAAACATGGGATATAAGCACTAGCTGCTTAAAGGTTCTGAAAAGAGGTGCATGAGAAGACATTTGTGAATCAGTAGGAGAAAGAAATTAGCCAGGTGAAGTATGGGGACAGAGCCAGTTGCTATATAGTCTTTTAGGTTTTTTTAAATGAAGGAGTGGTGGCATTGTTTTGGATGTGCTGTGGAAGAGCATTCCAATGCTTAGCTATTCTACTGGAATAGAGTGTGTCACCATGATAGTTGCAAGATTGTGTACCTTTTAGCAGTAGTCTGTTGGAAGACCTAAGGGATCTGCAGTTAAAGTTAGGTTGTGCCAGACCTGAAAGTGCAGGGCAGTTACTGGGGTTGTGTATGACTTTGTGAGCAAAGGTAAGTTGGTTTAGAGTTAACAGGTTGGGAAGTTCCTGCCATTTGAATTGCTAAACAGTGGAGCAGTGATGAGTTTTATGGGAATGACTGGGTGAAAATGTATCTGTTTTATTATAGCAGGAGTCTAGATTATTAAGGTCAGCCTTACATAGGTTAGTAAAACTGTCTGAGCAGTAGAGGAGGGTAGATTGTGAGATTGGGCTGTGGCTAGTCTGGCTTGGTGAGTAAGATGTGGTTTAGCCTTATAGAGTTTGGTATGACCATTTGTGATAGGGAGATATGTTTATCAAATTTTAGTCTGTCATCTACTGTAACATAAGAGGAGTAAATAGAGAGAGGTAGAGAGCACAGCTTTGTTGATTTGTTTCAGAAGATCATTAACTTAGTCTTGTTTGGGTTTAGGATGAGTTGATGATTGAAGAGGTGATTTTTTTCAGTGTCCTGGAAAGATTTTTTGCATTTTGTGTGGAAGTTCTTGGGGACAGAGGGCTGAGCAGAGTGGAATCGTCTTCACATTGGATGATAGTGGCAAACTGGGTGGCAGAATTTAGGTTGTTGGTAAATATGACCGAGGAGGGAACCAAGTATGAATCCTTGCATTTTACCAGTGGCTACTGGTGGTGGAGAGGTTGTTCTCCCATTTTGCAGCCTGTTGTCAGTTAGCTGTGGAACCATGTTAGGAATGGCAAATTGAGATTGTATGATGCAAGTTTGTTGAGTAGCATTTGGTGGGATATAGTGTCAAAAGCTTTTGACCTAGCCAGGAAAATTGCTGAGACAAGTTATCGTTCATTTTTCAGGTGACAATATCAGGGAAGGTTAGTATTATGTTTAGGTCTGAAGCCATGCTGTGAGCTGGATAGCAGGTTGTTTGTGGTGAGGTGGTTCAGGGGCTGTTGACGTATACATTTCCCTAGGATTTTGGCTGTGGGAGAGAGGAATGCAATTGGTTGGTAGTTTGCGATATCTCTAGAGTGGCCATCCTTGTGAAGGGGAATGATGTGAGAAATTGTCCAGAGGTGAGCCACATACTGTTCGGAGGGAGAGCAATTGATACAGATGGATATGGGGTAGGTGATGGAAGGAGCAGCTACGTTTAGGAATTCGTTGGGTAGTTGGTCAGCAGCAAGACAGCCGGGCTTTAGTTTACTTAGGAGGTTTTTATGTAGGTAGTTTGAATGGGTTTAAAGGAGAAAGAGTTTGTCCTCAGTGGTAGGGGAGGGGACTGTGATTGGTAGGGGAGGGGATGAGGCTAAGGGCTCAGAGGTATTAGACATGGAGGGGGCATGGTGGATTCCAGAGTCAAGGAGGAGTTAATTTTTTTTGCCAGAACTTTTGTGGGTTGTGCTGGTGATTTTGTTGACGTTTCAAAGCAAGTTTTTTTTTTTTTTTTTTTTTTTTTTAAATCATTGGTGATTTTTTTCTTCACATGGTTTCTTAATTGCTGATATAAGGTGAAATCAGTTTTGTCTTTAGTGGTGTGATATAGTGACCAGGCTCTATCCCTTTGGTTAGAAGTTTGGTATCATTTGATAGCCATGGTAATTGTTTGGATTTAGAGCATGATTTCCTGGTGGGGGCAAGATTATTTAAGATATCAATGAATTTGTTATTGAAGTATTCCACTGCAAGCTCAAGCTGTAGCTTCTTTAAAGGAGACCAGTGTTGCAGTAGTAGAGTAAATTTGTCTGGGGAGAATTTTTTCTTGCTGTGTGTGTATTTGAAGGGTATGTAAGTTTGGGGGTGAATTCTTTTTCTTAATAGAAATGTTGGGGTATGGTCACTTAGTGTGACTGATAAGCAGTCAGCTTGGTACCCCAGGTTTGGCTTGTTGGTTAATATCCAGTCAAGTAGAGACCGTATTTTGGAATGTTTGTCATTATGAGTGAGACAGCTAATAGTTTGGGTGAAATTTTATAGGTTAATAAAGTTAATGGGGCAGTCAGAGGAGCAGGAGAGCCAGTCAAGATTAAAGTCACATAGGATGATAGTTTCTTGGCTGAAAGAGGAAGCACACCAAGACAGGAGGGATTCTATGCTGGAAGGTTGTTACCAGGGAGCAGATAGGCTGGTATAATATTAATGGCTTTGTGAGGATTAATTTGCAGGTGTGTGATTAGTATTTCAGTGCTCATGATGACTGTGGAAGTACTGTTAAGGGGGAGCTGTGTTGTGGCAATGGTTATAGAGCTGTGAGAATAGAGATGATTGGGAGAGAGTAGATGAAAGGCTATTGAATTGGGAGAGGTGTGGAAGGGGGAGACGATGACAATTGGTGAGTTAGGTAAGGGGTGTGGTTTACTTGGGTATGAAAGTATTGAAACAGGGGGGGTAGGTGGAATGAGGGTAGGGTAGGGGTTGTGGAGTGAGCCCAAGTGTAGCAGTCTGGACCTGAATTGGCGGGAGTCCTGTGTTATACAAAAACAGGGAGGTAAGAAACCTGAGCTGATTAAACTACAGTACTAGTGAGGTCTTTAGTGTTGAAAAGATGCTCCGTGTAAATATAGAGAGAGGGGGAATGAATGGCAGGCTAGCAAAAACAGAGTGATTGATAACGGTTAACCTGACAAAATGTTGAAGGAACAGCTTAAAGGAAGTGGAGATATAGTTTACGAAGTAATAGAATTGGTAATGCATCAGTGAGAGATGACTAATAGTATGGGAACAGAAGAAAGAAACTAATATTTACTCTTTCAGAATGGCAAGGGCTGGCTAGAGGAAATGTCAAGAAATGGGGGCAGGGGACCTGAGCATCCCGGTGGTATGCTGCACTTCACAGAATGAACTCTGAGGTTATTTAAAATAAAATGGGACATGAACATAATACTTGCTAGCAGGGCTTGTTCGTGTGTTGCTGGGTGAGGTTGATTCACCCATCTGAGTGTTTCCAGGGTAGGATACTTGCAGAGCAAGTTATGATATCTGCTATATTATGTATATAATGAGGAGAGAGAAAATAGGTTAGGTGAGTTAAGAAGGAAAAGTATCAGAATTATTAACTGCGATGTAAATAGTATTTAAACAGAAAATAAGATAGCAGATATTACAGTAGTGGGTGAAAGAGATGGTAAAGAGAGAGGTAAAGGTGGAAGCTGATAGGAGGGGAAATGCATTTGTAAAGAGAGAAGTTGTTCATTAAAGGACCTGCTATAGGGTAAGCATTAGAGTAAAATGATATACAGGCAGAAGGGGAGGAAGAGAGATAATAGCAAGATTTGAGACGGGTAAAGACAGAATATGAAGATAAGTCTCGGACGCTTGGTGTAAGTACAACCACAGGGTAAAATATACATAGAGCCCATAGTACTACTCTTAGAAAAAGCAGTTCAGTAATGCAGTGTTGGAAACTATACTCATGAGTCTGATGTGCTTAGTAGGTTAGAGCAGTTGTAAAACACAGCATATAGGATAGAGTTGGAGCACACTTTAAAGGCTCTATTCACAGCACATAGCAAATAGCAGTAGTGTGAAATGGAAACAATGTCAAACCAACAGCCTAGAGCAGTTACAGACACAAGAGGAACATCTGCATGCAGAAAAAAACAAGCCAGAATGATAAGTAGTTTAAGGCAGCAATTAATAACGCATTAAAGTAGGGTGAAGAACAATAAAATTATGCATCGCCATTAAAAGGCAACATTACTAACATATTATGGAAGGATGTGGAATAGTAACTGAGGCATCAATAATACAAAAACAGTGCTATGTTTTGCAGTGTAATTTAAGTATTTTTTCCAAGCAATTAACTGATGAGTTGTATTATTTGTTCTTTTTATAATATTTTTTTTAAGTTTTGATTACTGGGTGATCCAACTGGTTTATGGCCCGTTTTCAATGGAAGCCTAGAGATCACCAGTGAGACATAACACACTTGAAAGATGTCTTCAGCCTGTGCCCTACACAACACATATTGTGCTTAAATGAGCAAAATAGTAGCATTATCTGATACGAGTAAGAACAGTCCTGAGTGGTCCAACAGTAATAAAATAAGCAAAACATTTTTACAAGTGAAGTGGAATTGTACGTAAGAAGGCATTGCACAGTTATGTTTTATTCCAGCTACAATTGTATACCTGTGTTGTAACAGCCCCATTAGTAACATTAGTAATTTTTAGCAGATTTGTACTAAGTTTAGCAAATTATCAGATCAGGTGTTCACATTTCTGTGTATTACATTGATATATCAGATTGGTTACAATTTCTTGGCACGTCAATCTATTGGTAGAAGAGTTTTCAGAAACACTCTAAAATGTTAGTTTACTACTTTTTTTAAATGTAGTGGTAATGTCATTTTTTATTAATTTAACATATTTGCAACATATACACAGAAAGGAAGAAATTCAGCATCACATATTGTTATACAATGATAGCAGTACATTGAATCATCAGTGTGTTCTTATACGATTAGCACATTAAGAGTCTTGGCATTTCAATAGCAACATTTCAAGGCTAACCCAACCACTAAAGTCTTAGTATGATTTAAACTCTGATCACTTTTTTTTTCAGTTTTACATAGTATTGCTGTTAAATATAGAACTTATTTGAATGCAGGAAGAGTTTGATTTCCAATTTTTTAATAACTTTTCTAGCAACTGCCAAGAGAGCCCAAAACAATTTTTGCTCTATGGCTTTTACAGATGCAGGAAGTGGAACATTTATTAGTATTACTGATCTAGTTAAACAAAATTAACTCAGATCTCATTACTAAGGGTTTTGCATCCAGGAAGAAAGAGGTCATTGTCTCCCTCTACTTTTCCCTCATTAGAGCAGTCATCGAGTACAATGCCCCATTTGGCATGTACCTCACTAGACACCTGCAACAACTGGAGAGGCCACAAAAGTACCTCACAAAGAGGATCATAGGCCTTAAATACTTGCCCTATATGGACAGAGTCAAACTATTTTCTGTCTCATATCACCTACTTAGAGGTGATCTCTGCTTGACTTACAAAACGATGTCTGACCCAGCTCTGTAAGAAATGCTACATATAAAAAAATCCCAATCCCTCTGCACCACACACTCCAGAGACCTCAACCTCATTACCACAATCAACAAAACATGCTGGAGGGACAGGTTCATAACCCAGTGACTGCCCATGCACTGGAATAGACTTCCCATACATAGGTTCATAGGTTCATAGGTTCATATTAGGCTATCTGCCCTGGGGCAATTATAAGCCTAACCCGATTCTGTATGGCTTACGCCACCCCTTGATTTGAGTATACTGTGCCCTTTTTAAGGTTTAGTTTACTGTGCCTCTGTCTAATAGTGACACGGGAGTAATCCCTGGGACAAACCTACGATCCCCCATCCACTTATCGAGATTCTTCTTGAAGAGATTCAGTGAGGTGCTCTGCCTCACATGAACTGGAATTCTATTCCAGAGTGAAGGGAGCCTCTGGGTTATGAACCTGTCCCTCCAGCAAGTTCTATTTATTTCTGTGCTGAGGTTCAAGTCCCTAGAGTGTGGCTCTAAGGGATTTAGATTTACTGAGGTGGAGCATGTCCATTAATTATGGATTTGACATAGCTTTGTATGTCAGGCATAGATCGCCTCGAAGTAGGCGGTATGCAACTGAGTAGAGCTGGAGTTTTAACCGAGCAGTATATGGCATCTGTTTGAGACCCTTGATCCTCTTGGTGAGATACTTTTGGGGTCTTTCTAATTGCTGCAGGTGTCGGGTAAGGTACATCCGAAAAGGGGCATTGTATTCTATGATGGGCCTGATGAGGGATGAATAAAGCGATTACCTGTCTTGATCTAGATGTGAAACCCTTCGTGATGAGGTGGGCTATGTAGAAGGTCTTTCTAACCACTTTGGCAATGTGGTTTTCAAAGGAGAGATTGCTATCAACTTGGGTCCCCAGGTCCCTAATAACTTTCTCTGTACTTAATGGGTTTCCACCTATGTGGTAATTTGTGGGCACATTGTTTTTGCCAAAGGGTATGACTATACATTTTTTGGCATTTAGCTTTAAACCATGGCTCTGGCACCAGTTATCTGTCTCTATGAGACCTTTTTGAAGGATGTTTGTGTCAGCTGGAGAGTTAATTATGGCGCCCAGTTTGCAGTCGTCTGTGAACTTGGTGAGCCATAGTCCTCCCATGTTTGCCTGTACCTCGGAAAAGTATATACCGAACAAGAGTGGTCCCAGGACAGAACCCTGTGGGACGCCACTTGTGACCGGTTTCGTGTCTGACATGGCTCCAGCAACTCTCACTCTGTGGGTTCTGTCTTTGAGCCAGTTTGCAACCCATCTTGTGACATAGGGGTTTATATTTAAGCTGGATAGCTTATCTATGATGCTTTAGTGGGGTATTGTGTCAAATGCCTTTGCAAGGTCCAGATAGGCTGTGTGGACTACCTTCCCTTCATCTATGGCTTTGGTGACTGTTTCAAAGAAGTCAATCAGGTTCAAAAGGCAGGATCTGCCCTGACAAAGCCAAACTGGGTAGGATCTAGTGTCTGTAGGTCCCCAATGTCTTTGTTTATGAGCTCCATGATGATCCTCTCCATAGCCTTGCAGACTAAGCAAGTCAGGCTTATGGGGCGATAGTTTCCAGGGTCCGTAGAGGCTCCACCTTTGTCGAGTCGGACTACTGTTGCTGTACTCCATTCTGTGGGCACATATCCTGTAGTGAAACTGAGATTGTATAGCTGTTTTATTTGAGGGATTAGTTCCTCTTGTAGTTCATGTGGGACGCAACCTGGGATGCCATCTGGTCCCATGGAAGCAGTGTTTTTTGCTTTGGAGAGGGCAGCCTTCACCTCAGCATCTGAGATGTTTGGGAGGCAGCCCTCTGCCGGGATAGATACTTGCTCTTTTGGGTGGGAGGGGTGGAGAAGTTTGCACTGAACCTGTCTGCCAGGATATTGGCGATGTCTGTGGGTTCAGTGTATTTTTTGTCATTTAGAATCAACTCAGAACAAGTCTGGGAGTTGCATCCCAGGTTTCTAAGATAACTGAAAAAAGCCTTATGATTGTCTTTGGTGTCCTGTGCAATTTTTCTCTCGAAGCTGGCCTTGGAGGATTTTATGAGGATCGTAATTTTTGCTAGTACTGATCAGAGATGCCTTCCCTATTAGAGATTTTGCTCTATCATGTAGTAGCTTCCTCCTTCTGTTGTACAGTTTATTTATGGCAGGGGTCCACCAGACTGGATGCCTGCCTTTGGATGACTGGGTCTTGGTTTTGTATGGGATAGCATGATCCATGCATTCCTGGAGATGTCCGTAGAATGCATTTATATAGGATTCTGCAGTTTGGGCTGTAGTTTCCACTGGTCCTGGGGCCTTGAAGGATTCCACTTCGGTTTTGAGAAGTGAGAAGTTCACTTTTGAGAAGTTTTTCACTGTGGTTTTATGGGCTGGGGGTGGGGTCGGGATGTGGACATCCAGTGAAACTAATTTATGGTCTGATCTTACCAATGAGGGATATACTTCTGGTGTGGAGCATAGAGTCCCCATGTTGGTAATGATCAGGTCTAGTATGTTGTCCCCTCTTGTGGGAGTGGTGACTAGTTGTTCCATAGCATTTGAGTTTATAATTTCCAGGAATCTTTGGGCTAAGGTGCTGGGGCTTGAGTAGTGCTTCCAGTCAATGTTTGGGTAGTTGAAGTCACCCAGTATAATGGTGTTCGGAGAGATCTTCATGTTCTCCAATGTTTTCAGGAAAGCTGAATGGGATTCCTGACTTTGAGAGGGTGGTCTGTAGGATGCTATAAACTGAAAAGCAGTCTTGCCCACTGTTAGTTGCACATGGATGGTCTCCAATACGTGCAATGCCACTAACCTGGAGGTGTGGATATCCTTGATAAATATGGAAACTCCCTCCTTTTGTGGTTCGGTCCGGGTTTTGGGGCGAAAAGCATGATATGAGGTATAGCCTGGTAGTGCTGGGGTGCTCTCTGGAGCCTTGAACCAGGTTTCTGTCACTGCACAGATATCGATGTTCTCCATACTGAGGAGAGCTTTGAGTGCATGCATCTTGAGGTTAAGACTTCTGGCATTTAGCAGCATTACCCTTAGTTTCTTGTTCCTTGTGCTGTCTATGGGGTGGGTTTGACTTTTGAGCCTTGCCTAAAAGGCACTATGGGGGTGGCAAGAGCCTTTGCCAATATCCAGCCCAGTGGTGACAGGTGCAAGCCGTCCCTAGCGAACAACGTGGCTTGTCGAGCATGTCATCCCAGGCTGACAGACACTGGATCCCCTTTGAATGACACCAAAATTTTAGCCAATTGTTAAAATCGATCATTTTGTCTTTGTACTGTGGCATCATTCTAGGTGAGGGTAAGATGCTGCTCAAGGTCAGGGTCATACCAGCCTGGGCTACATGATCAGAGAGCTCCTCTGTCTCTTTTCATGTAGTCCAGGGAGGTACATCTCAGGTCATTCACACCAGCATGTACAATGACTGAGTCATATTTGTATTTGCTTTGGAGTGACCTGAGTGCTTGCGTTATGTGGCGGATCCTAGCGCCCGACAGGCAGCTCACTGTGACCTTCTCTTTATTCAGCCTGGTGAGCGGGACGTCAGTGTGTCTGACAATAGAGTCACCTATAACAAGAGTATTAGGTGTGTTATTCAGCCTTAAGGGCTGTGGCTGCTTGGCACACTGACTTTGTGGGTTATGTGTTGTGTGTGTTTTGTTTTGAGGTAGTGTTTGCTTGGATGTCTGCTTTGGAGGTCTCTGTTGCTTAGGTAGATTTTTATTTAGAGCCTCAGTATGTTTTTGTGTATTTATGTGTTTGGTTCGCTGATGTGGTGGGACTATGTGATACTGGAATTGTGTTGTGTGAGGTTACCTTCTCCTCCTGACTGGTTACACCAGTTTTGAGATGAGAGAGCTCAGCCTCCAGTTTGGCTAAATAGTTGCATCTCTCACATATATTTGAACCTGTTTGGAGGAGGAGATGGTTGTCCGTGTACATGAGACAGTTGTAACATTGCCTCAAAATTCCCAGATTCACCAGCTGGACTGGAGAGGAAACCATTGACTGACCTTTGGACATGCTAGAGTAATAGGGAAACTGAATTTAAGATGGACCAATAGAGGACAGGGTAATCGTAGAGAGTATAAGAGTAAGTAGTGCTTATGGTTTAATAGTGCTAACTTGTAGGATTACTTAATTGGACCAGTGAAGGGCCTTAGAATGAGAATATGGTGTTTAAATTGAGAGATAGAGCAGTTCTAAGGGAAAAAGTGAAGAGCAGACTTTGTGGAGCCAGGAATAGTTTAAACCCAATTTGGCGCTGCCCGCTGTTGCTCTATGCACAAAACACGCAAAACGAAAAGAGGGTTTTAAAAGAGGAAGATGAAGGAGTTTTGGAATTGACCCAGAATGGCCAATAAAACTACAGTTTCAAGTCAGTAACCACTCCCACAGGGGCAGGCAGGCTGCTCAATGTTTTTCACTGCCACTGATCAACAGAGAGACTTTCCTTTAACCCAAGCAAAAAATGGCCTCACAGAAACTTACAAACAGTTCAAGAACAGCAAGCTTGTAACTGAACTTTTAAATCTCAGAAAAGTGGGGAAAAAAGCAAGATTTTTTTGTTTTTTTCAGAGATAGCAGAGGTTAACAAGTATCAGCAAGTTATAATAGTGCAGTAAATGACCCCACACAAGAGTGCTAGGCCAAAGACAGATAAAATGCAAGTTTTGAGAAAAAAACGATTTTAAAAATAAGTGCAAACAGGAAATTCAGTAAACCGCTCTAGGTTGTGCTCTAAATACAGTTACTAATGCAGAAATCAAATTTAACAAGCAGAGCACCTCACTGGCCCTCTTCAAGAGAAATATTGATGAGTGGAAGGGAAATAAAAAATTCACCCCAGGGATAACTCCAGTGGCTCTACTTAACAGAGGCACTGGGAACTAAGGTCGGGTGGCACAATGCCAGGGTAATCCTATGGGCTAGGCTTGTAAAGGCTTCAGGGAAATTAGCCTACTGCACACCTATGAACCTATATATCACAGTATAATTTTTTTAAAGAGCACATTAAAGTAATAGTAGATTCTCGAAACATATATAAATACACTGTAATAATCATAAGGTATGAACAGGTGATGGATTTAAATAGGATGGACTGTCGGATGCCCAAGATGCCTCAGGCTTTCAGTGATGGCAGTCAAAGTATGGCACGGTCAAGATATCATGATGTCACTATTGCAGACAGGCAATGTGAAGTCCAGATCACCAACTCAAACAGATGATATAGAGATGATAACACTTTTGTTTCTGTGGAACTCAGCTCTGACTCACAGGAGGATACAGAAAGACATGAAGTTGCAGACAGGTCTGCTTGGGAAGGGATGTCACCCCTCACCTGCATTGCAGTCCCCCTTGGCTTATGCATGTTCCACTGAGCAGGAGGAAGGCAGACTGGACATTGTGCCAATGGCAGTGTATATACCATTGGTACTCTTAAGTCCCACCTGAGCTGGCTAGCTCAAACTAGCAACAGTGCAGACCACCACTATGATCGTTATTGATATGGTAGGTGTTTTATGACATGTGCATGACCATTTAAGGCAATATGTGACGACATGGACACATTGTGTAGGAAGATTACATCATTGCAGACCCACCTCCTATGGTTGAGCTAGCTCTGTCTCTGGTGCTGAATGCTGCCATGGAAGGGAGAAGAAGTCACACCCAGTGCCACCACTTCCACTTCAACATCTATTGTGGAGGGGAGTAGTATATGATGTGGATATCCATTATGTTGAAGTGCTTGTGCCAAACTGCACAGTACAGGTCATCGCTCACTTTCAGTAAGCACTCATTCCTCTTGACATAGTCTAAATAGTGCCTGCTGTTTTCACAGGAGAGGTTGTTGCCATACAGGACCATGACTATGGTGTGACTAAGGGGGTAGCTGCCCGAAGCACAATCTTCAGCTGCTGATGGTATGGTGAGAGTGCAGTGCTAGCATTCTTAAACTGATGCTGATGCTGCATGCGATCACAGCTGAAATGCTGCATGTGGTGACTCCAGTGTAGCAAACTGCTTGTTACACTAGTAGCATAAGTATTCTGGTCAAATTCAAAAATAATTGATAACTTCCACCCAAAATTGGGGACCATTTTTGAATATTACTCTGATTTACTTATATTTTTTTAACAATAAGATGCAAGAACCTCTGCATTATTGTATGACTGCAATTCTCCGTGATGTACTAGCAAATCAAATATTAAGGGCATTCTGCAAAGTCAGGGCTAGTTACTAGGTGTGATGGGAGTACAGTAATGGGAATCATATAAATGAATACTAGTACTGAATTTTCAGTTACAGCTGAAGCTCTGTGTGTCATGATTTAACCATAATAAACTGATTGTCACAGAAGACCCCATTTTTGTTTGTGTTTAGCTTGGCTAGGCCTTTTTCTTATTCTCAACTTATGTTGAAGGGAGCACCAGACTTACCAGAGATTCTGCAATCATGGATGGTGGCATGCATGTTCTGCACACACACCTCTTGTGGGTGACCTGGACCTATCTGTATAATCTCACCACACAGCTACACTATCTGCTGATGCTGTGTCCCAACACACACATACGTACACACTCAAAAATGAAGACCAAGCTACACTTATGCACACTCAGGCATCCACAAGCCCCAGCATCATATACACACACATGTACACACTCACACATGCACAATAATGAGGTCAAAGCCCCTCCTAGCCCAATGTTCTCAGGCCTGACACCCACATCTATACCAAAATACAAGTGCTCATTCAGGGTGGCACAGTGGTGCAGCACTTAATGTTGTCGCCTCACAGCAAGAGGTTCTCCGGTTCAATTCTCGGCTGGGGTGCCTTCTGTGTGGAGTTTGCATGTTCTCCCTGTGTTCATGTGGGTTTCCTCCAGGTACTCCAGTTTCCTCCCACATTCCAAAGACATGCATCTGGAGCATTTCTCCCCGGGCCTCCGCTGAAAACAAGCTCTGTGGAACCTAGTCAGACTTTCCCGGTCAACAAATGATAAATAAATAACACTTGACAAAATGTTCCTCCTTTCCTGTATAAATGATGTGTGCCTGTTCTCTCTGCTGTATTATTTGGGTAACCAATGTCTGATGCACAATATGGCCAGTCTGTATATGGAATAGCACAGCTTGGGAAAAGGTTTGCATGCATCACTTTTTCTTTTATGTATATTGCTTCAGTTTGGTGTATAGCCATAGATTCATAGACTATTACTAGGCTAACTACCTTAGAGCCCTTACAAGCCCAGACATATGTATTGTGAATTATCCCAATTGGTGGTGGTTAGGTGAGAGTAGCTCACAGAAATAAGGGTCTATGGTAGTTAATAGTGACTACCTTTGTCCAGGATGGAAATGGGTGCCACCCCAGGAGTGAATTCGCAGTCACCCATCCATTGATCTAGTTTGTGTTTGAACAGGGTCGTGGAGGGGCTCTGTCTCACATGAACTGGAAGCCTGTTCCAGAGAAGTGGTAGTCTCTTGGAGATGTATCTATCTCTGCAGCATGACATGTTCATGTCAGAGGCTAGGTTGATATCCCTGGAGTGAGTCACCATCCTGCAGTTTGATTTATGAATGTGAAGCATTTCCATCAGGGCTGGCTCAGAGACTGCCCTGTAAGCCAGGCACAGGTCACCTCTTAGCAACCTGCAGAAGATGGAATACAGTGACAAAGCTTTCAGTCTTTCCACATAAGACTTGTTTTGTGTACCCTGTAATTTGCTGGTGAGAAACCTCTGTGGTCTCTCCGATTGTTGTAGGTGTCTGGTGAATTACATTCAAAAGGGAGCATTGCACTCAATTACTGGTCTGATGATGACCGAGTATAATGGAATTATAATATTCTTAGATCTAGATGTGTTGCCTTTACTTATAAAGAAGTGCCACATAGATGGATTTCTTTACTACTGTGAATATATGATGGTCAAATTTCAGATTGCCGTATACTTTTCCTGTTTCATGGTGGGGGGCCAATAGCTAGCTATGATGTGGTAGAATACTTGATACATCTCCTCCTTTGGTTCTCTCATGCTCAGTTTGTGGTCTGAATGTATGGAAGGCATTGTAGCCCTGCATCCACACCTTTAACCATGTCTTGGTCACTGCACAGATGTTCATCGTGCATACAGCTGCAGTAATAACAGATGGGTTTTCAGCCGTCAGGCGGTCCCTCGGTCGGCCGAATTCCAAAGTCTTGGTCCGGCGTCGGTTGTTTTCGCTTACTCTTCTGATGTCAGGAAGGCCAGAGTATATAAGACACAGCCGACACCATGTTCTTCAGTCTTTTTTGCCACGCGGTGCCCGAAGCAGAAGCAGTTCGCAAGTGCCAGTCGGCCAGCTCCTGAATAACGAAAATATTTGGAACCGAAGTCTTCTTTAAAGCTAAGTACCCCGTTGGGGAAACTTTTCTTGCCTCAGACCGATGTCAGAAAAAGTTAATAATTGTATTTCTTGTGGGAAGCAAATACCACATAAGGATTTCCATTCCCTTTGCATACCTTGTTTGGGCCCAGACCACGACATCTCGGGCTGTCGCTTTTGCGCTACCTTTAATAAATGCACTATCAAGCGTCGAGGAGTTAGCCCAACATTATTTTGGCGTTTGACTATAAAATGTCGCCGGACACTCCCGCTTTACCCAAAAGCGCAAGGAAAAGGACCGACACGCGAAGACCGCGGTCTCCGCTGACACCACACCGAAACAGGCTCCACGTGCTCCGGTACTCAGTGAGACGCCTTTGCAGTCCCTGACCACCGACGACACGGCTCTGGCGGTGTCTTCTGTACCTGAGACCGCAGGGCCTTCGGCCCTGTCCCAGACTACTACCGAAGCCCCGGTTTCTGTTGAACCTATTAATGTGGACAGGTCCACCTCCACTCATGGTGTTTTTAGGCCTTCATCTACTTTCTCTATTAAGGCGTTTACTAAAGCCAAAGCAGTCAGGCATCATACTAGGCCTGTTGCACAAGGCCCATCTTCTGGGCCCATACCTAAGAAACACATGCTTAAGATGGCGGAGGACCTAATTACACTTATCAGAGGTTCCCAGCCCCCACCTGATAAGAGACACAGAGTAGAGGAAGAATCTCCATCTTCTGACCAGGGATCCATCCTTTCGGAGCATTCTGATGCAGAGGAACACTCTTACTCTCCTTTTGAGGATTTGGATGCAGAGCAATCCATTCCTTCTGTATCCCCCCCTGAGGATTTTTCTTTTGGGGAAACCTTGCACACCTTGAGAGAGCACTTCCATTGGGAAGGCCAAGACTTTTCAGATTCCAAGAAAAGACTTAGGGAATTTCTCTGGTTACCTCAACACAGACCTCTGGCTATACCCCCTGTTTTGGAGGTACTGGATGATGTCTACTCGGAGGCTTGTCTTAACCCTGATTCTCTGCCTCCTGCACCAGTAAAGCCTGATAGATATTACAGAGTACCCAGTTCTCACCAATTTCTCTATAAAGGCCATAATGCTGACCCTGAAACCATTTCACAAGGCCCTAAAGGAATAAAAGCCTCCACTGCCAAGAATCCACTTCCTGCAGAAAGGGAATCCAGATCTCTAGAAAGGTGGGGTAAGAAGGTATACACCTCAGCCACCCTAGCCATGAGGGCCTTAAACTGTCAGTTTCATATGATAAAATATCAGCAGTTCTTGCTATCACAATTAAAGAACAAAATGTCACAACTTGAACAACCAGATTTAAAAGAGTTACAGGATATGATGCATAGTGCGGAGCAAGTGGGTAAACACACCTTACAATGTGGCTATGATGCCCTAGAGGCCTCCAGTAGAGCGGCTGCTACAGGGTCAGTCATCCGCAGACATGCCTGGCTTAGGGAGCAAAATTTGCCGGATCATGTGAAAGCTAAGCTTCTTGATGCTCCTTTGCAAAAGGATGTTCTTTTTGGTACTAATGCTGAGGATATACTACGAAAAATGGAGGAAAAAGCCAAGTCTATGCAAACTGTCAAAGCCTTCCTACAGGTCCAGCCACCACGGTTTAGCAGGAACTGGCCTTCAAAAAACTGGTCCTTTCCAGCCACTGACAAGCCCCAAAGAGGTAGATACAGACGCACAAGGGGCAGAGGGCAATCACAAGGATCATACAGAGGCAGACAATGGCAAACTCCAGCACCAAGAGGTGGTGAAGACAGTGCACAACAATACAGGAAGCAAACCCAATGACTCCCTCATTTCCATGCCAAGCCAGTTCCAGTTGGCAGCACCTTTGGGAGGGAAACTAGCATTATTTGCAAGCAATTGGCATATTGTCACAACACACAAATGGATACTGGACATTATAAACAGAGGCTACAAATTTCAATTCCACACTCTTCCAAAAAAGAGAGGCATGCCAAACCTGCCACAAAATCAAAGGGCAGAGGCACAACTACAAATTTCAAAGCTCCTAAACATGACAGCTATACAAAAGGTACCTACGCACCAACAAGGTCAAGGCTTTTATTCAAGACTCTTTCTGGTGCCAAGAAAAGGAAATGACTGGAGACCCATTCTGGACTTATCCATCCTAAACACATATCTTCTCGTACCAAAATTCAAGATGCTCACATTACAGCAACTTCTTCCCATGCTGGGCAAGGAGTTTTGGCTGGTAACATTGGACCTCAAGGAGGCATACCTGCATGTCCCAATCAAACAAAGTTGCAGAAGATACCTCAGTTTTCTTGCAGGTTCAATGCACTATCAATTCTCTGCATTGCCCTTTGGCTTATCTACTGCGCCCAGAGTATTCACAAAGTGCCTGGCATCAGTGATCGCCTACTGCAGACTGCAAGGGATACAAATTTACCCTTATCTGGATGACTGCCTGATCCAAGCGGACAGCAAACACAGACTACTGGAACATCTGGCATATGTGACACGGTTACTGCTTTCTCTGGGATACACCATCAACAAGGAGAAATCAAGGCTAACACCATCTCAGAAAATAACCTTCCTGGGTGCCAGCTTAGACACAAACACCCAGATGGCATATCTGACGCCAGAAAAACAAGGGCAACTATCTCAGTACTTCAAAACACTAGCAAAAAGTACCAGGCTTACTGCAAGGAAAATCCTGCAGGCTCTGGGCTTCATGGCATCTTGCATTCTTTTAATCCCATGTGCAAAGCTGCATATGAGGAAACTTCAATGGTACCTAAGAAACCTATGGTCTCAACACAGTCACAGTTTGGAAACAGTAATACCAATAATCCCATGTTTGCAAAAGGAATTTCTATGGTGGGCCCAAGCATGTCAAGCAAACACAGGCCTCCCATTCTGCAAGCCTCAAGCAAATCAAGTCATCACAACAGGGGCCTCAGATTCCGGACAGGTGCATTCAGGGCAAATGGTCCCAAAAGGAAAAGCACCTTCACATCAATCAAAAAGAAATGCTAGCAGTAATAAATGCAATTACAGCTTTCAAGGACCTCCTGCATCCAGGACAATTACTGATAAGAACAGACAACACCACAGTAATGTGGTACATAAACAAACAAGGAGGAACACATTCATACCCCTTGTGCAGACTAGCCATGACTCTTTGGAATTTGGCTCTGGAAAGACAAATCGAGCTTCAAGCACAATACCTGCCAGGACTGGAAAACACACTGGCAGACACTCTGAGCAGGAATATGACAGATCCACATGAATGGAAGTTACATCCTCAGGTGTTTACAGAGATAAGCCAAGCGTGGGGGAGGCCAGACATAGATCTCTTTGCCTCCCACAAGAACCATCAATTGACAAAGTTTTGTTCAAGGACCTTCCATCCAAAGGCCTGGAAAGTGGACGCCTTTTCATTCAGTTGGACAGCATGGACAGTTTATGCATTCCCACCTCTGCCTCTATTGCCCAAGGTACTGTTGAAAGCAAGAGCAGACAAACCAAGGATGATACTGATTGCACCGGATTGGCCAAGGCAACACTGGTATCCACTCCTGAGGAGTCTAACCCATTCTCCTCCCTGGGCCTTGCCTCTAATACCACTTCTGCTGACTCGGAACAGCTACAAAACCCTGCACAGTCAGCTGAAGACACTCAACCTCGCTGCATGGAAAATTCATTAACACCACAACAGACCCTTCTCTCCAAGGAGGTGCAGGATGTCATTTTGGAGGCCAGAAGACCATCTACTAGAAAAGCCTACTCCGCAAAATGGAAGCGGTTTTGCTGTTGGAATGAGAAAAGAGGCCAGGACCCTAGGAAATTGAACTTGCCTCGGGTTTTACAGTACCTAGCTGAGCTACTGAACAGTGGACTTTCATTTTCTTCCATTAAAATACATGCCTCAGCCATTTCTGCAGAATACAACACAGATCCCCCTTTGTTCTCTCACCCACTCTTACGGCAGTTCCTCAGAGGGGCTAAGAATATAAGACCTCCAAGGAAGCAACCAATACCAGTCTGGGACCTTAACTACATTCTGGAAAAATTAACATTGCCTCCCTTTGAACCTGCTGCCTCAACAGATCTGCAATATTTGTCCTGGAAAACAGCTTTTCTTCTGGCCATCACTTCAGCTCGTAGGGTTTCTGAATTACAGGCCCTCATGGCGGTGCAGCCATTCCTCATCTTCCATCAGGATAGGGTTTCCCTTCATACTAACCCGTCCTTTATGCCAAAAGTGGTATCCAGGGTAGCTTTAAACCAAGCCATCCACCTACCTACCTTTTATCCTAACCCTCAAAAAGGGAAGCTTCACTCTTTAGACATTCATAGGCAGCTACGTTATTATTTGGACAGAACAAAGTCCTTCAGGAAATCAGACCAGCTTTTTGTGTCCTATGCCCTGGGGCGGTTACCAAACAGACCATTTCCAGTGGATTGGCCACTGCATGCGTTTTGTTACTCCCATCATGGGAAACCTGTCCCCACTGGTATCAGATCTCACTCCACCAGGGCAGCCACCTCTACAGCCAGGTGTGCCTACTAGGATATCTTGGAGGCAGCCACTTGGAGTTCTGTACATACCTTCACAAAACACTACCATCTGCCTTTATACTCCAGAACAAGAGCAGGCTTTGCCACTGCTGTTTTGCAGGCCTAGTTCCTCATAATACCTACCACCCTATGCATAGCTTTGGGACTCTACCCATCCTGCAGCTATGCACGATGAACATAGTACAGTTTTGTACCTACCATAAATGTAGATGTTCCTCCCTCCTTCCCCTCTTGGTAAGGCCATGGGGCCTAAAAACATCTTCATACCTCCTGACTGGGTTATCCTGCTATGTTTTATTTGCTTTTATGGATTAGCTTTATTTATGTATTGCCTTCGACTGGGGGGGAAAGACTGATTGAGACATGGCATCGGCGCCTGTCTTATATACTCTGGCCTTCCCCACGCAGTCAGAAGAGTGGGCCAAACAACGACCGGATCATCAAACTTTGGAATTGCGCCCGACCGGGACCGCTAATGACGAAAACCCATCTGTCATTACTGCTGCAGCTGTATCTTTTTCGAACATCTTTTTAGGGGGGGGGAAGACTCTGGGACGAAAGACTGAAGAAAGAAGAGCACATGTCTACTATGCTCTTACTCCTTCAGCGTCAGAAGAGTAGCGACAACAACCGGCCTGGCGGATCGGGCTGGGTGGCCGGACGAGGACCGACCGAGGGGACTGAAAACCCATCTGTCATTACTGCAGCTGTATCCGCACTCGAACATCTACATTTATGGTAGGTACAAAACTGTACTTTTTCAGCATCTTGCATGCATGAGCGTGCATGATTGTGTGTGTGTGTGTGTGTGTGTGTGTGTGTGTGTGTGTGTGTGTGTGTGTGTGTGTGTGTGTGTATCCCCCTGCAAAACAACTGAGAATCCCTCATAGACTATCAACCTGCACTGCTGCTGCCCTTTTTGGACCTGTAAGTTGCTGCTGACTTCCAGAAGGCCCTCTGCTACAAGACCTACTGATGTCAACTACCTGAAGAGTACCATCTGCATTATAATGTCAGACTTAAGAAGTGGTGCATGCGTTAAGTACTGTGCACTATAGTGTGTAAGACTAGGTGGGTAGGGGTTCTAATCTCACTACAGGCCACATATGTGTGTGTATCGTCAAACCGCATAAATATGATCACCTCGGTAACTGAATAAGAGGTAGGGTTTTGCAGTATTTTGGTTGTAGCAGGTGATGCAGGCCTTCAAATGCCTTACCACAACTATGTCGGCTGATGTCATAAAGCATAAGATGTTCTACAAAGAGAGTAGTAGCAGACATGAGGTGCAGCATGTGTCACATACTGTGATCTTTAGTGTGTACCATTAGATAGGTAAGTTTTCTAACCTAGTTGCAGTCAACATGGTGTGTGGGTGTGTTGCACCACATCCTGTAAACAGTAATTGGACATGGTGCTATCCTCAGTGTAGCCACGTATGTGTGTGTGGCCATTAGAGGAGTTTACCTCAACCTATGGAATCATAGGATCTTTGAACATGAGATGCATAATAGCCCTACAGCCATCACAATCCTTGCCAACATTATACCCTTACTTACATGATCAGCACATGTTGCCCTGTCCACCAGGAGCACAGGTAGAAGCCCTGGGAGGAAATGACAGTCACCCAACCAATCATACAGATGGCATATGATCAGGTCCACTGGGGTGATCTGTTTGCCATTAGGCAGGGTTCTGTATCAAAGGTGTGTGAAAGGCTACTACATGGATCCCTCCCACCAGCATGCATTACTAATGTCACATAGAAAGGTAATGTCCTTAGAGTGAGTAATCCATGTACCATGCCACCTACAGGTGTGCAGCATATCCAAGCAAGCAGGGTAACACATTGCCCTGTATGCAAGGCAGAGATCACCTCTGAGTAGTCTACATGCCACAGGGTACAATGACACTGACTGCAGGCAATCCCCATTGAACAGATACTGATGACATGAAGTTCCCTTGTGAAGGGGCCATTGTGTTGTGCACTATTGACGGTAGTGCTTGGAAAGGTACATTAGCAAATGGTCATTGCACTCAAATATCAGCATGCTGAGGGAACAGTACATGGGGGTTATGAGTATGTCAACTTTGGGTGACTGTGCCCTGCCCTCAGTTATAACCTATTAGTCTTGTCTTACCACTGGGGAGACATGATGATCTCAAGTGGATTAGATGTAAACCTATGGGACCAGGCCTGTGTGGCCAGGTCTATCACCCCTGAGTATGTACATCACATGTTGCTACTTATGTACTGCATACCAGGAACATTGGTGGTACTGCTGGGACTAATACTACATATACAGTTGCATTGAGTGTATGGCCATTAGTATGTCAACACACATTTGTTCACCAATACCCTCTTGTAGAATATTGACATACCTCACAGAGTCTATGACCACTCACGGTTGGCAGGCATCAGCCAATGTTGTCAGCCACTCACATGCAGTAATCATCTGTATCATGCTGAAATGGATGTCAGGCAGTAGAGGACCCAGGATTGAGCCCTGTTGAACACAGTTGCATAGAGATTAGCTAGTGGAGGCAGATTTCCCTATTCTGGTTATGTGTGCCATCACTGAGCCAATTAGTGACTCCTATGATGATAGTATTGTGCATGCCTAAGTGGCTGCTTTTGTCAATGATGCCTGAATGAGGGAGAGAGTCACATGGCTTGGCTAACTCCAGGGGGTTGTATGCCCTGATGTCTCCTCACTCAGGTCCTTGGTGACTGTCTCAGACATAGGTTCATAGGTAGGTACTAGGCTATCAGCCCTAGGGCCTATACAAGCCTAGCCAAAAAGGTACCCTGGCTTTCACCACCCAAGAAAATTATTTTCCTGTGCCCCTGTCAAGCAGAGCCACAAAGGTGATCCCTGGGGCAAATTTCCTATTTCTCATCCAATCATCCCGATTTTTCTTATAGAGTGCTAATGAGTTGCTTTGTTTGACATAGATGGGTAGTTTGTTCCAGAGTATGGGAAGCCTCTGGGACAGGAATCTGTCCCACCAGCATGTTCTATTTATTGTGGTGACCAGGTTTAGGTCCCTAGAGCATGTAGCTTGGAAGGATTGGGATTTCTTTAAGTGGAGCATGTCCAACAGCTGTGAGTTTGACATAACTTTGTATGTTAGGCAGAGATCACCTCTGAGTAGGCGATATGCGATGGAGTAAAGCTGGAGTTTTTTGAGATGGTCTGCGTAGGGCATCTGTTTGAGGCCAATAATCCACTTTGTGAGGTATTTCGGTGGCCTTTCCAGTTGTTGTAGATGTCTTGTGAGGTACATACCAAAAGGGGCATTGTACTCTATAATGGGTCTAATGAGTGATGAGTAGAGGGGAACAATGACCTCTTTTTTCCTGGATAAGAAACCTTTTGTGATGAGGTGTGCCATGTAGAAAGATTTCCTGACAACTGTGGCAATGTGATTATCAAAGGAAAGACTGCTGGCCACTTGTGTCCCAAGGTCTCTTATCACACTTTCGTGTTAAGTAGACTAGCACCCATGTGGTAGTTCATGGGTACAGAGTTTTTACCAAAGGGGATGACAATGCTCTTTTTGGGATTGAGCTTGAGGCCATGGCTTTGACACCAGGCATCTGTCTCAGTGAGGCCCTTTGTAGGATGGCCCTTTGTAGGATGTCCACATCATTAGGAGTTTCAATTATGGCTCCTAATTTGCAGTCATCTGTGAACTTCATTAACCAAAGACATTCTGTGTTAGCCTGTACTTCAGAAAAGTAGATACCAAACAGGAGAGGACCCAGGACTGAACCCTTGGTACTCCACTTGTCACTGGTCTGAAGTTGGATTTGAAGTCTGCTACTTTCACAGTGTGGGTTCTGTCAGTGAGCCAGTTGGCAACCCATCTTGTGACATAAGGATTTACACCTAGTTTAGTGAATTTATCTGTAATTCCAGAGTGGGGGGTGGTGTCAAAAACTTGGCAAGATCTAGATAGGCTGTGTGAACCACCTCACCCTCATCTGCGGCTTTGGTGACTGCTTCAAAAAAGTCCATCAGGTTTAGGAGACATGATCTGCCTTTTACAAACCCAAACTGGGCGGGGTCCAGTGTTTGTAGATTACCAATGTCTTTGCTTATAAGTTCCATGATGATATGTTCCATGGCCTTGCAGACCAGGCTTGTTAGGCTAATGGGGCAGTACATCCCAGGGTCTATGATGGCTCTCCATTTGTGGAGTGGGGTAACCGTCACTGTGAGCCATTTAGTGGCCACAAAGCCTGAGGTGAGGCTGTGATTGAACATGGTGCTTAGGTGGGGTGCCAGTTCATTCTGTAGTTCATGTAGAATGCAGCCTGGGATGTTGTCAGGTCCCATGGATGCTGTGTTCTTGGCTTTGGAGAGTGTGTTTTTTACCTGTGCAGCCGTGATTACAGGATCTTTGCATTCTTCCAGTATAGAGATGGGTGCTTTAGGGGGTGAGGGGGGGTAAAGTTAGCAGTGAACCTATCTGCCAGGATGTTGGCAATATCAGTTGGTTCTGTTTATTTAGTACCATTGTGCTGTAACTCAGAGCAGATCTGAGTGTTGCCATTGAGATTCTTAACAACTATAGAATGCTTTGTGATTGTCTTTAGAATCAGTGGTGATTTTGTTTTCGTAATTAGCTTTGGAAGATTTTATGAGGGATCTCAGCTTCTTACTGAGGCTGACCATGCAGTTCCTCCAATCCTGGGATTTTACTCTTTTTGCAACAGTTTCTTTCTTCTGTTGTAGAGTTTGTTTTTGGCCATCAGATTGGCTTTCTTTTTTTGGAGGATAGCATCTTGGTTCTGTTAGGGATAGCATGATCCATGCACTTGTGTAAATGCTTATAAAGTGCATTTGTGTAGGATTCAGCAGTCGTACCGCTATTGTCCGTCTGCATGGGTATTGTGAAGTTTGCCACTTCTGTCTTAAGAAGCGTAAAGTTGGCTTTGGAGAACTTTTTTATGGTGGTTTCCCTAATGGGGGGTGGTGGTGGGATGTGAATGTCTAGGCTGATTAGCTTGTGGTCAGATCTGTCCAACGAGGAATTGACCTCTGGTGTAGAACACCAGTCGCCCATGTTGGTAATGACGAGGTCTTGGATATTGCTGGCCGTGGTGGGGGTGTAGATAAGTTGATCCAAGGCATTGGAATTTATGAATTCCAGAAAACATTGAGCAAAAGAGTTGGTACATGAGTAGTTTTCACAGTTAATGGTGGGGTAGGTGTAATCACCCATTATTAGGGTGTTGGGTTGTACCCTAATATTTTCCAGTGCATCGAGAATGAGGACTGGGAATCCTGGGGCATGGTGGGGGATCTGTAGCAAGTTGCAATTTGGATTGCTGTCTTGCCCAGAGTTAGGTGCACTTGGATAATCTCGGAATCATTATGCTGAGCAACTAGCCTGGAGGTGTGGATATCCTTACTGAATATAGACACACCTCCACCTTTAGTGTTTCGGTCCAGGATAGGTGGCCGAAAGGTGTGGTATGAATTATAGCCTGGTAATGCAGGGATGCTCTCTGGAGCCTTGAACCAGTTTTCTGTCACTGCACAGATGTCGATGTTCTCCATTTTAAGGAGTGCCTTGATTGATTGCATTTTGAGGTTTAGACTTCTAGTATTGAGTAGCATTACCCTCAGATTTTGCTTGCCTGTACCTGTTATAGTGGTGAATTTGTCATTTGAACCTTGTCTAAAAAGGCACTATAGGAGTGGCAAGAGCCTTAGCCAGTGTCCGGAATCCCAAGGGTGACAGGTGCAGGCCATCTCTGGCAAAGAATCGTGGTCTGTTGATCATGTCATCCCAGATAGACAGATACTGGATCCCCAAAGAATAACACCAGAAGCTTAGCCAATTGTTGAAGTCAATCATTTTGTCCTTGTACTGTGACATCATTCTGGGTGATGGCAGGATTAATTAACCTTCTTAATGTAAAATAACTGGCCCGAAGCCCAAGTGCTTAAACCAGAACTAATACACTCTTAGAATAACAGACACTAAGCCTTCAATCAGCAACTCCCAACTTAGAAGGTCCTCCATGTCTAACAGCCATGATCTCCCTGTCAGACATCCAAACTGTGTACAGTCAGCTGTTTGCACATTGAATATATGCTTGGTGATCAGCTCCATGATGATTTGCCCAACTGGCATACAGATATGGCTACTCAGGCAAAGAGGTCTATGATTTCAGTGGTGTCTGTCACATGGGAATGTGTCTGTTAAGGAGCTGAACACACAAGTATGTGTGATGTGGGTGTGGGTGGAGCAGGAGGTGAGCTGTGCATGTTGGTAAAATGTCCATTACCATATATAATGACTGCTGTTTGAGACACCATGGAATCAAGGATTGAAATACAGTCACATCTGTCACACATTATATCTATGTGGCATACGTGTGCAGGGATGGGGACATTTTCCGCATTTCATCAGCAGTCATTGTTAGTGCCATTAGCAATACAGTCATGACTGTGTGTACATCACAGCATGCCATCATTAGGCAGCATCATGGCAGATGGTGTAATGCAACATGTTGCTTTTCTGTAGGTCTGCTAATGTGACACAGCATTTGACTATGTGCCATACAAAAAAGGGAAAAGTGTGGAGACTTCTCAGTGCAGAAATATAATACTAATAACCAGAAAAAGCACTGAAATAGAGAGCCACCAGTCCACAGATGTTTAACCACTACAAATGTTTTATTGCACCAACCCTACGTACATTGTAAACACATACCTTAAAGCATTCTCAAACTATAAAAGACCAACATTATGGAGTATAGATCCACTACATCTATTGTTATGAATATAATATTTTCGTAGAATATTTCTTGTTTGATATTTTTCAAAAAATCCCAGAAATCTTTTAAAAATGCTTCCCACCCACCATCATTTTTTTTTTAATTTCACATCAGCAAATCTGGCTAAGGGAGAAATCACCGAACCTTCAGCTGCCGCAATTGGGCACAAAGGGGGGGGGAGGGGGCTGAGACATTTTTGTGGACCTTAGGGAGTTCAAAAATAGAAGGTATCCCAGGTTTAACATTATGCAAAAATTCAAACATTTATGTATAACACCTTCCAAAAGTAAATCATACAAATGGAGATATATCCTTCTATAATCAATATTTATCTTGTTTATAGAAATCCTATTGTACTTTGCTTCATCTTGAAGTAAATCGAACATTTCGGCTTATGGCTGAAAAAGAGTTAAGGGAAATGGTTACGAAAAATAGGTTTACACTAAAGTTAATGAAACAAGAAAGGGAGTTACTAAATGAAGACACAGCAGAAACCTTAGGATAATGAAACCTGACAAAGGGGGAGGGATGGTGTTGATGAATAACATTATGTATGAAGCCAAAATGTTTGATTTCTACTGCTTAAGTCATTCACTCTGGATCAGCTCAGAAAATGCCGCCATCATAGGAACAACAGTGCAGCCTGAGCTAATTTTCAGAAAATCCATTTGTAATACCATATAGAAAACAAATGTTCATAACTCTTTAACCATAAGAGCTAGACTAAAAATGTAAATGCGAAAATTGTTCAGCAGACAATGACCTTTCCAACAGTGTAAATGGTGATAGTGCGTATCTAAGTTCCTTCAGAATCCTGCACACATTCTACACTCTTTATTGGCTTTCTCCTCCACTTCTCTCACCACTCCATTATCTCCTGTCTTCATCTGCCTCCCTGCTTTTCCAGGCCACCTCTGTGCCTGGAATGGAAACAGGAAGTGATCATGCAAAATGTCTCCCATTTGCAATGATAAGTAGGGATGGTTCCTTGATGTTCTTGCTGAGTATGGAATGTAGTACATAATCTCCCTCCTGGTTATACTAAAAATTTTATGTCAGTAGATTACTTTGTTCAGAAGAATTAAAAGTGCCATTGTGAAGAGGGTTGAGATCTTCTTCCCTGGGCACAAATTTTGGACATAGAAGGGAAGAACACTGATTGTGCTGAAGCTGGAGAACCTTATGGATTAAGATGCAGCTATGTTGATGAGAGTTTGGAAAGCATACAAAGAAAGTAAACAAGTCAATTGAATGAAAGAATCAAAGCAAAATAACACAAGGCAAAAAAGAGGGAATGGAAGAAATATTTCAAGGCTCCAGGAAAAGATTATTGCTTTAAGAGAAAATACCTCAGATCTGAGAGGCAGGTAGCACATCAAATTTCACAGGGGGCTAAAAATGTCAGATCATAGAGTGCAGACTGTCACTAGAATCTCCCAAAATGACTGAAGCTGCTACCTAAGATGATAAATATAAGAACTGTTCTGGCTTATAGCTTTATGGATGTTTCTATGCGTTTGATGGCAGCATGGAGAAGAAGTGTGTGTATTTGTCATTTTTTTAAAGGAAATTGTGGACTGCTACAGTAAAGTAATCCAATGGTAGGATCTTTAGTAGAAAGGCAGAGATAAAAAGAGGGGGCAAGGATGAGTGTGTGGCAGAAAGGGGAAGGGATGGTTGTGTGAGAGGAGATGGAGCTGTCTGGTCTCCCTTAGAGAAGGACAGTTGTCCCTGCCTTTAGTGGCTGTTGAGCTGGGATCCTCCCTGCCTTCATGGGCTGTTGGGTTGAGATCGTCTGTGCCTTCAGATGCTGGTGGGACAGGCTCTTTACCTTCAGATGTTGGTGGGACAGGGTCTCTCTGTCTTCATTTTTTTCTATTTTGTATTTATTTTTTATTTATTCATTTATTTATTTATTTATGTTTTGTTAACTGTGATAGTTCCACTCAGCCAGCAGACTCTTTTTAGGTGAGAGATGAAGCAATTTCTGTAGTGACAACTGGAAATGTGTCCAGGATACAACTTCCAAGGATGTGGCATAAGGCATGGGGAAGATAATAAGGTGATTATAAAACTGTTTATTTTTGTTTTTTGATATATATAAATATATATACAGTTATATCTATATAATTATCTATGTGTGTGTGTGTATATGTGTAAATATATATATATACATACACACATATACATACATACACATCATGTGTTTGATATGAACTGAAAACATGCATGGTTAAAATATACATATAAGCTAGTTACAAAATATATAAAAATAAAGCAAGCCACTGGTCTTTTCAATAAGTGCTGTAGGATCTTTCCCTCCACCTGAAATACAAGCTGAAATACAAGCAACTCAGGCAGAGGGCCTCTAGGTTTAACACCATCTGAAGGACAGCGCACACTGTTATGTTGCACTGCATTGTCAGTACGGAAGCAATGGATTCAGGCACCTCATGTTGGAATAAGGGTTGGATGCTTGTATGATTAAGGAAGCAAGTATGCACATGTCATTTGTGTTATTTCATCTCTGAGACAGGACTACATTTTCCGAATAATAAGAGAAAAGTGCTTCCTGTGTTGATGAAGGAGGGAAGGAAGAGTGTTCAGAACATGGTCATATCAATGAGGGTCCTGGTGATGGCTGTAAAAGTAGGCTACCATCCTGAATGGAGACCCTCATTAATGAGTGAAAAGGGTTTTCAGAGGTATTACTACTGTGGCAACTAATGAATATGATACTCAGGATATGATATGATGAAAATCAATATCCAAAAGGTTCTGAAGGGATAGACTGTCCAAAAACCCATGCTGTGATGGTATAATGGAGATAGGAGGACATGTGCTGGGCTGGGAAGCATGGATGTTGTGGAGGTAGGGGGAAAGAGCCTAGAGTGGATGGTAGAAGGAATTGGATTGTGAAAAGAGTGTTGGGGGAAACAGGAAGAGAACATGAAGAACCGACACGGGAAACAGGAAGAGAATATGAAGAAGGGACACGGGAAACAGGAAGAGAACATGAAGAAGGGACACGGGAAACAGGAAGAGAACATGAAGAAGGGACACGGGAAACAGGAAGAGAACATGAAGAAGGGACACGGGAAACAGGAAGATAATATGAAGAAGGGACATGGGAAACAGGAAGATAATATGAAGAAGGGACACGGGAAACAGGAAGAGAACATGAAGAAGGGACACGGGAAACAGGAAGAGAACATGAAGAAGGGACATGGGGAAACAGGAAGAGAACATGAAGAAGGGACATGGGAAACAGGAAGGGAATATGAAGAAGGGACATGGGAAACAGGAAGGGAAACAGGAAGAGAATATGAAGAAGGGACACTGGAAACAGGAAGGGAATATGAAGAAGGGACACGGGAAACAGGAAGAAAACATGAAGAAGGGACATGGGAAACAGGAAGAGAATATGAAGAAGGGACATGAGAAACAGGAAGATAATATGAAGAAGGGACATGGGGAAACAGGAAGGGAATATGAAGGGACAAGGGTATATGTTTAGGGTTAACGATATTCTCAGGAAAGGTACTGACTCCCATGCTCATGGAAAGGGCTACTGGGGAATGGTGGTCATTCCAGTGAGAACAGTGCAAGCAGTCTTGTTGGCTCTACTTAAGGACCTTGCTGGACCTCACCTCCTGAGGCTCAGTAGGGTATCATCATGTAGGGAAAGAGAACAGCTGAGTTAGAGATGCAATATGCAATGTAAGAGGGATAAATGTAAAGATCAAAAGGGTGAAATCATTGGTAAAGCTGATGCAAGAAGATTTAGATGCATTTTTTGAAAAGGAAATTAAAGTTAAAAATGGTGGATATTAGAAGGGCTTTAGATTACTTGATTTTGAATGTGTGAGTGTAAGGGGATGTGGGAGCTTAGCATCTGGATAAGGGATGAGGTTAGAGTGGATAAATTAGTGAGGATAATAG
This sequence comes from Protopterus annectens, assembly GCF_019279795.1. Classification (NCBI taxonomy): domain Eukaryota; kingdom Metazoa; phylum Chordata; order Ceratodontiformes; family Protopteridae; genus Protopterus; species Protopterus annectens. The sequence continues at coordinate 1,103,829,171 of NC_056726.1, forward strand.
GCTGGACGGGATATGAGTAGCAGTTTGATTCAAGAAGAATAGATGGATGTTATAGATTGCATGTTGGACTATCAGCATGAGAAGATGGTAGTGCTGGATATGTTGAAGGCAGTAAAAGGTCTGAGGCTGGAAGATGAAAAGGCACTAATGGGAGAATTTTAGATTACTATTGGAACTGGCCTAGCAGTAAAATTCATCATTCTCATATCATCTGTCCAATTCCCAGAAGGTGCTTTGAATGAGCATGGAAGATGGAAATCTCATATCTGTATAGAGAGTTTGGTGGGGACAAACAGACGTATATGTTTTTAACAGAAAAGGCAAAGTAGGATAGTAACAATGAGCTGGGACTGTGAGGGAGAGGTGGATTTCAGAAACTGGAATTATGTCACTTTAGTGGAGTATCTGAAGATGGCAAAGCAAACGAGGGGGAGAATAGAGCTGAAGTAAAGGAGGATGGTCATCAAGAGGAGAGAGAAGGCAGCCTTAATGAAACAGATAATGCAGACATGGGAGTAAGGAATAAAAAGATGGCAAGCAAATTTAAGGAGGGGAGGAGAGGCTAGAAAGGTTACAACAGGTGAGGAATGGGGGATACTGGGTGGGGGGATGAGAGAAGAAATATTATTTTTATTTTTATTTTATTTTTATTTTTATTTTACATTTGTTTGCCGGGAAAGTCCGACTAGGTTCCACAGATCCTGTTTTCAGCGGAGGCCCGGGGAGAGATGCTCCAGAAGCATATTTTTAGAATTATGAAACGGTTGAAGAGGCAGGAGGAATCACACATGGAGGTAGAGATAGGCTAAGAAGAGAGCACTGTGGTGAGCTAAAGGAGAAAAACAGGTCAGAATACTGATGTAGAAACTGAAGGACTACAACAGAAATAATTGGGCAAGTCTGATGAAGAATGAGATGCATGAGAGAGATTTGAAGCGTCTTTTGAAGGCTGTTAGTCAGACAGAAGATTAAAGTCTGGTTCTTTGAGCACTAGAGGGCCTGGATTCAGAGGAGGTGAAGATGGGGGTCTATATCATTTGAACAAAAGTTCAAAATCTCGATCACTGTAAACAGTGAAAATGGCGATAATCGTGTCTGTTTTGTGAGATCGAGGTACAGTGAAGATCAGGAAATTTGCCCTTTCCTCACTGTAGTGCGATCTCGGAGTTGGTATGTACAATTAGTGAAGGGGGTGGGGGCACAGCCCCCCACAATAAAGGATTCGATTATCTGCATTTCCGCTGTTTGCAGCAATTGAGATTTTTAACTTTCGTTCAAATGATATAGACCCGAAGATGGAATATGGAAATGAGGTAACAGTGGCAGGAGAAGAGCTACCTGCAATGAAGTCTATGACAAAAGAGAAGGCAGGAAGGTCAGGTGGTATGATGAAAGAGAAGGCAGGAAGGTCAGGTGGTATGACGAATGAGAAGACTGAAAGGGCCAGGTGGTATGACGAATGAGAAGACTGGAAGGGCCAGGTGGTATGACGAATGAGAAGACTGGAAGGGCCAGGTGGTATGACGAATGAGAAGACTGGAAGGTCCAGGTGGTATGACGAATGAGAAGACTGGAAGGGCCAGGTGGTACGATGAATGAGAAGACTGGAAGGGCCAGGTGGTATGACGAATGAGAAGACTGGAAGTGCCAGGTGGTATGACGAATGAGAAGACTGAAAAGGCCAGCTGGTATGACAAAAGAGAAGGCAAGAGGAAGGCCAGGTTGTATGATGAGAAGGCAAGAGGAAGGCCAGGTTGTATGATGAAAGAGAAGACAGGAAGGCCAGGTGGCTCCCTATAGATATCCATAAAGCAGTATGAGTGGATATAAGCAGGGCTTTGGTGAAAGGTCTTCACTGAGCTGGGAGAAATGGGTGAAATGCCAGATTCAATGTGAGATGCATTGATACAAATTTTGTTTAAGGAAAGGGAGAAAGAAGATCTCAGACATATTTCAGTTAGTAATTTGTGGGAAAACATTTCTTAGACAGACTTTTTGTTTAGCTAGTGTAAAATAAGAAAGAAAAAAAATTAAAAATAAAGTGTGGTGTTTGTGTGTGTGTGAGAGAGAGAGTGTGTGTGTGCATGCCTGTGTGTGAGAGAGTGTATGCATGTATTAGAGTAAGAGAGAGACTGATCGAACAAAACAGAACAGTGTGTGTGTGTGTGTGTGTGTGTGTGTGTGTGTGTATTCATGTTTGTTTCTCTTTACATGTGAGAGAATGCATGCATGAAAACAGAAGACACTGTGTGTGTGTGTGTGTGTGTGTGTGTACACGCGTGAGAGAGTGAAGAGTGAGAGTGATCAAGTGATCCTCTGGCAGCAGTTAACAGGTTTGCATACCTCACCCTCTTAGACATACCTATCAACCTCTTAGGACAAGAAATCTGCACAAAGCCTGACATAATGGTGGGGGACAAATGCACAGAAGTAGGAGCACATTTTCAAAATATTGCTCTTCTAAACTTAGAATGTTGTTAGAATAACAGGATTTGTGTTACCATGCATTTTCTGAAGGATATTAAGTCTGAAACTGAAATGCATGTCATTATTTATCAATTTTAATCTTTCCAGTGGTTTAGCAAGAAACACATTTTTATAGGGAACAGACCAAAAATATGAGCCTAAAATTTGGACATTCTACAAATATCTGTACAGTTGAGAGGTATGCCCTTAGATCCAAGTATATGGATAAGCCTAAAATAAATGGGACAAAGAGCAGGATTCACGAAGGCTTGCACGGAGTGTAAGAGACGTGTAAGACTCCATGCAAGCCTCGTGATCCAGGAACAGCCCGAAACTCCGTGTAAGAGACCAGCTAAAACGTCTCTTACACAGACTGGGCGTGGATATGCTAAATACCTCACTTGCAGCCGAAAGGCATGCAAATGAGGTAGAGTAGCGATCCATGAAGCAGAAAGCAGCCCGAGTAAGAGCCGTTCTATCTGCAGAAATGTACTCAGTTGACAACTGAGTACGTTTCTGCAAAAATCACAATGGAGCCATGTCAGCTCCAAATAAAGGGTGCATATGTGTCAGGCAGCATGCCAATGGCCAAATATGTGGCCATTGGCAAGGTACCCCGATGCAAATATGAAAAATAATACTTTTTTTTTTCCGGCGATCGCCGATGTTTAAACGCAGCGCAGCCCAGCGCAAAAGGGTTGCGCTGTATAACACACAAAAATGAAGGTTATAAACCCACAAATGTGGGTTTTATGCAGTACATGGATTTACAATACAGGGACCAGCAGACCAAAAACAACATGGCCACCGTTTAGTGGTTGCTAAGGGGGGAAGCTGAGTCTAAGAGATGTAACTAAGCATTAGTAGGCAATCTGATGTAAATGAGTGTTAGGATACTGAATTCCACTGTCACATAGCAAATGAGCACATTCTGAGTAGTGTAAGAGATACATAAAGGGGAGGAATAGAGTAGGAGATAGGTGACATCACAGGGGGGAATGGTAGAAAGAAATGCAGTTCATTGGAGGTCAGTGTTACATGACAGATGTCAGACACATATTATGAAAAGAGGAGTGCCACAACATAAGCATGGGAAAGTCAAGGGCTTCCCCTCCATCAACTGCCAGGTCGTGTGTGATGCCCATGGCATAATAATGAATGTGTGTGCTGTTTGCCCTGGGAGCTACCATGATTCCCATATCTGGCATTTGACGCAGCTGTACCAGACATTTGCCAATGGGAACATCCCACATGGACACCTAGTGGGGGATGCAGGTTATGCACTGGAGCCGTGGCTGATGACACCCATCAGAAACGCACACACACCTAAACAGGAATGCCATAATGAGGCACCCGCACAAACACGTAATGTAATAGAGCGTGTGTTTGGGCTGCTCAAGTTACGGTTCCGGTGTCTGGACACATCTGGTGGAGCCTTGCAGTATTCACCAACTACATGTACCCAAATTGTTATGGTATGTGCTATGCTACATAATATGATCTTGCGAAAACAGCTGCAGCAGGACCAGCATAGGGCCGGGCCAAACAGCCCCCCACCATTGCCAAGGCCATCACAGGCAGAGCGTGACTCGGAGGAGGAACAACCTGAGCCTGCCCCAGTAGGCAGAAGGAGGCATACCCTTTATGCCCTAGCCTTGGCAAAGAGGCAACGCATAGCACATACACTGGCTCAGTAGGAACCCTGGGAATGATACCCCTCTCTGACTCACTCATATAATAACATGGATGCCTAAAATGACATCACAGGCAGAGCATGACTCGGAGGAGGAACAACCTGAGCCTGCCATAGTAGGCAGAAGGAGGCATACCCAGTATTCCCTGGCCTTGGCAAAGAGGCAACGCATAGCACATACACTGGCTCAGTAGGAACCCTGGGAATGATACCCCTCTCTGACTCACTCATATAATAACATGGATGCCTAAAATGACATAACCTGCTCTCAAACATGTACAGGGAGTGAAATATGTGCATCCACCAGAGGCAGCCCTGCAGCACCACCTGAGGCATGAATGCCATGTGTTAAGTAATGTAACACCATGTAGTATATGCACACTTGAGGACCCTGACTAACATCCTACCCTCACCAAGCATGATGCCACAATATGATGATGGGATGATCAATTGCAATAATTGGCTGAAGTATTGCAGTTAGTCATAGGGGATCCAATGTGTGCCAGCCTGGGATGACATGCTGAGCATGACATGATGCTCCACCTGCTAGGGGTGGCGTGCACCTATCAGTCCAGGCCACATGGATACTGGCAAAGGCTGTCATTACCCACAGCGTGCCCTGAATAGGTAAGGCTCAAAACACAAACCCACCTCCATAGGTACCACAAGGGATAAGAACCTAGATGTAATGCTACCTAATGCCAGAAGTCTAAACAGCAAGATGCATGCAGTGTAAACTCACCCAGTATGGAGAATGTTGACATCTGTCCTGTAACAGAAAACTGGGTCAAGGCTCACAACAGCACCCTAACAATACCAGGTTACACCTCATACTGTGCTGTACAGCCTCAAAACATGGAACAAGCTACAAAAGGAGAGTGACTAGCAATAATTGTCAAGGATAACCACACCCCTATGTTGGTACCACAACAAGAAGCAGCATGGACTAGCCATGGTCAAGTAACAGTGGCTAAAACTGCTTCCCAGTTTATAGCCTGCTACAGACTACCATCCTAACACCAGGAACTGCACCTGGCCTATGTTGGAATACATGAATATATCAAGCCCCCCAAACCACATTATATTGGTTGACTGAAAATACCCAGACATAGACTGGGAGCATTATACTAGCTCCAACACTGTAGGAGAAAAGTTCCTAGAATCCATAAACCAAAATGCCCAGGAACAACACACCACTCCCACAAGAGGGGTAAGCATACTGGATGTGATAATCAGCAACATGGGTACTGGATGGCAAGATGAGAAGTGTATCCCTCACTGGTAAGACCAGACCATAGAGTAATTACACTGGATATACACATCCTGACCACAGTCCTTGGCCAGAAAACCACAGTGAAAAACATGTGTAAAGCATAAGTTGCACCCCTCCAAACTGATGTGGAATCCATTAAAGGCCCTGTGCAGGTGCAAAATATGGGCCACACTTCAGAACCTGTTATACAGGCATTCCATGAACACAGCCAGGAATGCTTGGATTATGCAATCACGAATAACAACAAGACACAATGCCATACACGCAGGCATCTGGCATGCTGGACTCCAGCCATTACCAAACCATGCAAGAGAATGAGGAAGCTACGACATGATAGAGCAAACATAAAAAGGGAAGTAATCACTGATCAGTAGTATGGCAATAAAATATGTCCACACATACACTCCACTAAGGCCAGCTACAACAAGTTGAATCTGTCAATCCTGAGGCAATGTTATACCTGCCCCAAGTACACAGACAACCCTCAACTCCCCCCAAAAAATACAAATATATGTGAGAGATGCAACCATTTATCCAAACCAGAGGCTGAGCTCCCTCAACTCAGTACTGTCAAAACTAGTCAGGAGGAGAAGGTAACCACACACACCACAAACCCAGTCCCACATAGACCTATCACAACTGCAAACCAAACACATAAACACAGGAAAACATTCCCGGATGCCCTAATTACAAACACACCACACCAACAGAGGCCTCCAAAGCAGAACCCCAAGCAACCACAACCTCCAAACATAGCACATGCAACACATAGGTTTATCCCATAGGGGCTATTGTAGTCAATTGTAACGCTGATGAAGGATGACTGCAGAGCCACAATGACCACCCCTTATCTAGATCTGACAACCTTCACGATTAGGTGGGTATATGGTATGTTTCTGTGAACACTACAGCCACATGTTATTCCAATGCAGGATATCTATCACCTTGTGTCCCCAGGTCTCTCATTACATGTTAGGTACGTAATGGGTTAACACCTATGTGGTAATTGGGGGGCACTTACTGTATATCCACGGGGGTTGACTATACACTTTTCTGCAATTAGCTTGCTGACATGGCTATGGCACCAGTTGTCTGTTTCTATGTGGCCCTTTTGTGGGATGCTTGTGTCAGCTGGAGGGTCAGATATGGTGGGCAGTTTGTAGTCCTCTGCATACATGTTCAGACACAGTCCTTCCATGTTGGCCTGTACCTATGGGACATATATACCAAATGAGGGAGGTCCCAGGACCAAGCCTTGTGGGATGCCACTTATATCTGGTTTGTAGTCTGACATGGCTGCAGCATGTCTGACTATGTCAGTTCTGTCCTTGGTCTGGTTTGCAACCCCTCTACTGACATAGGGGTTTATATTTAAGCTGGTGAGCATATCTATAATGAACACGTAGCGTATTGTATGGAAGCATTTGCAAGGTCCAGCTATGCTGTGTGGACCACATTGCCCTCATCAATGGCCTTAATGACTGTTTCAAATGAGTCAAACATGTTTAGGGGCAGGATCTGCACTTCAGAAAGCCACACTGGGTAGGGTCCAGTGTCAGTAGGTCCCCAATATCTTTATGTCTGTGGTACATACTGATCCTTTCCATAGCTGTGCAGACCATGCTTGTCAGGATTCTAGGGTGGTAGTTTGCAGTATCCATTCAGGCAACACCTTTGTTGAGAAAGACAACTGTTGTTGTACACTGCTCTTTGGGTACATATCCTGTGGTAAGGCTGACATTGAGCAGTAGTGTGATTTGGCATTCCATTCTTCTTGGAGTCCATGTTGGACTCAGCCCAGGACACCATCTCATACCATTTCTGCTGTGTGTTTTGCTTTGTAGATGCTGGCTGTTACCTCAACATCTGCAATGTCAGGGGGCCAGCAGTCTGCTGGGATAGATATTTTGCATTATGGGGGTTTGCACTGCACCTGTCAGGTTGTATGTTGGCAATATGTGTGTGTGTTTGGTATGTTGTTTGTAATATTTGTGTGATTCAGAGCATATCTGTGAATTACCAACACAGTTCCTACCATCAGTTGAGTAAGCCTTGGGATTATCCTTAGTGTCCTGTACAATTTGTACCTTCATAGGTTCATAGGTTCATACTAGGCTATCCACCCTAGGGCATTTGTAAGCCTAGCCAGAGTGTGTGTGTCTTTGCAGCCTTGCTATGTGAATATTATGGCCATTTATTATTTACTTTACTGTGCCTCTGTCTGGACGTGACACAGTGAAGACCCCCAGTGTACATCTACGATCATCCATCCACTTGGCAATATTCCTGTTGAAGAGTGTCAGTGAGGGGCTCTGCCTAACATGGAGTGGGATTCTGTTCCAGGGTGTGGGGAGCCTATGGGTTATGTATCTGTCCCTCCAGCACATCCTATTTCATTATGTGTTGAGGTTGACATCTCTCACTCTCACAGCTCCAATGGCTTTGAGTTTTCTGGGGTGGAGCATGTCCATTACTCCTGTGTTGGGCATGGCCTTGTACAACAGGCATACAATGCCTCTGTGTAGGCAGTATGTGACTGCATTCAGCTGGGGTGTCTACAGCCAGGCAGCATATGACATATATTTGAGACCCTTTATCCTCTTGGTGAGGTACCTTTGAGGTCTTTCTAACTGCTGCAGGTGTCAGGTAAGGTACATCCCAAATGAGGCATTGTACTAGATTATGGGTCTGATAAGAGAACAGTACAGGGGCACAATGACCTCTGTTGACATAGATGTGAATCCTTTCATGATACGGTGTCTAATATAGACAGTCTTCCTAGCCACATTGGCAATGTGAGTGTCACATAACAGGTTACTGTCCACTTGTGTCCCTAGGTCCCTGATTACTCCCTCCATACATAATGGTTTACCACCTATGTGGTAATTTGTGAGTACCCTGTTTGGTATTTGGTGGGACATTCATACTGTCCAGTGTCTTCAGGATGTCTGGGTGGGGTTCTTGTGTGTGAGAGTGTGGTCTGTAGCATGCTACAGACTGTACAGCAGTTTTGCCTACGGTTAGGTGCACATGGGTGGTCTGCGATGCTTCGTGCATTGTCAGTTACCTGGACGTATGGGTGTCTGTGCTGAATATGGATACTCCCCCTCAGGGGCGGCTCGTGGCATAGGGCTGCCGGACTGCAGCCCCCTCAAACATAAAAAAAGAAAGAAAAAGAAAGAAAACAAAATGAAAAATAAAAACATTTTTTAAAATTGCGGACTTGCATGCGCATAGACCGAGTCCCAGCTTATCGGTCTATCGCATGCTCAAGGCACCGCCGTCCCATAGGGGACACAAGAGCGTCTGTGCACTTTTACAGTGCACAGACCGCCGCCAGGATTATGGGGCGCGTCCGGACTGCAAGAGGAGCAGCAGGGACTCGGGACAGAGCCTCAGGGATCTCGTCGGCGTCGGGAAGGAGCATGTGGATCTCGGGTCTTCAGTATTGGCGGGAAGGATGTATGTACGGACGTTAACTCTGGATGTATTCATTCAGGTAAGGTGCCTTTAATTTACAATGTTTATTTTCTTGAGTTTGTGTATGGTGCTTGTGCTTTTACTGGAGTTTGTGTATGGTGCTTGTGCTTTACTGGAGTTTTGTGTGTGTGTGTGTGTGTAAATGCCCCAGGTGCTTATGGTGGTGTGGTAGGGAATGCCTCAGGCTTGAACCCTGTACCCTGTATGCAGGTGTTAAAGACTTGAGTTCCTACCCACCACCATTTGTAAAAATTTCAGATTTTTACCTCATATTCGATCTGATCTGTTCCTCATAATATCTGTGGTTTGTAAATGTTGCAATGCTTGATATTTGATGGTGTAGTAGTAGCATTGTTGCCTCACAGCTGCAGGTTCTTGGGTTTGATTCTTGGCTGGGGTTCCTTCTTTGTGGGGTCTGTATCTTCTCCCTGTGTTTGTGTGGGTTTGCTTTTGTGCCCTCCCATGTTACAAAGACATGTCTGCATTATTTCTTCCTGGGCCTCTGCTGAAAATTTGTTTATTTGTTCCAAGTCAGACTGTCCTGATTAAAAATGTTAAATAAAATTGATAGGCATTTGAATTTCAGACTTAAGGGTTTCTGAATGTTTAATTCCTTGCGTATTTGATGGTGCAGTGGTCGTATTGTTGCCTCACAGCTATAGGTTTTCTGGTTTGATTCTTGGTTGGGGTGGCTTCTGTGTGGAGTCTGCATCTCCTCCATGTGTTTGTGTGGATTTGCTCTGGTGCCCTGCCATTTTACAAAGACGTGTCTGCAGTTGTAATCCCTGCTGAAAATTGGTTTTGTTCTGTCCGCAGTAAAATTGGCAGGCATTTGAATTTCAGACTTCAGGTTTCTGAATGTTTAATTCCTTGCATAATTGATGGTGCGGTGGTAGTATTGTTGCCTCACAGCTATAGGTTTTCTGGTTTGATTCTTGGTTGGGGTGGCTTCTGTTTGGAGTCTGCATCTCCTGCCTGTGTTTGTGTGGATTTGCTCTGGTGCCCTGCCATTTTACAAAGATGTGTCTGCAGTTTTAATCCCTCGTCTCTGCTGAAAATTGTTTTTGTTCTGTCCGCAGTAAAATTGACAGGCATTTGAATTTCAGACTTCAGGTTTCTGAATGTTTAACTCCTTGTATAATTGATGGTGCAGTGATAGTATTGTTACCTCACAACTATAGGTTTTCTGGTTTGATTCTTGGTTGGGGTGGCTTCTGTCTGCATCTCCTCCCTGTATTTGTGTGGATTTGCTCTGGTGCCCTGCCATTTTACAAAGACGTGTCTGCAGTATTAATCCCTGCATCTCTGCTGAAAATTGTTTTGTTCTGTCCGCGAGTAAAATTGACAGGCATTTGAATTTCAGCCTTCAGGTTTCTGAATGTTTAATTCCTTGCAGATTTGATGGTGCAGTGGTAGTATTGTTGCCTCACAGCTATAGGTTTTCTGGTTTGATTCTTGGTTGGGGTGGCTTCTGTGTGGAGTCTGCATCTCCTCCATGTGTTTGTGTGGATTTGCTCTGGTGCCCTGCCATTTTACAAAGACGTGTCTGCAGTTTTAATCCCTGCTGAAAATTGTTTTTGTTCTGTCCGCAGTAAAATTGACAGGCATTTGAATTTCAGACTTCAGGTTTCTGAATGTTTAATTCCTTGCAGATTTGATGGTGCAGTGATAGTATTGTTACCTCACAACTATAGGTTTTCTGGTTTGATTCTTGGTTGGGGTGGCTTCTGTCTGCATCTCCTCCCTGTATTTGTGTGGATTTGCTCTGGTGCCCTGCCATTTTACAAAGACGTGTCTGCAGTATTAATCCCTGCATCTCTGCTGAAAATTGTTTTGTTCTGTCCGCAGTAAAATTGACAGGCATTTGAATTTCAGCCTTCAGGTTTCTGAATGTTTAATTCCTTGCAGATTTGATGGTGCAGTGGTAGTATTGTTGCCTCACAGCTATAGGTTTTCTGGTTTGATTCTTGGTTGGGGTGGCTTCTGTGTGGAGTCTGCATCTCCTCCATGTGTTTGTGTGGATTTGCTCTGGTGCCCTGCCATTTTACAAAGACGTGTCTGCAGTTTTAATCCCTGCTGAAAATTGTTTTTGTTCTGTCCGCAGTAAAATTGACAGGCATTTGAATTTCAGCCTTCAGGTTTCTGAATGTTTAATTCCTTGCAGATTTGATGGTGCAGTGGTAGTATTGTTGCCTCACAGCTATAGGTTTTCTGGTTTGATTCTTGGTTGGGGTGGCTTCTGTGTGGAGTCTGCATCTCCTCCATGTGTTTGTGTGGATTTGCTCTGGTGCCCTGCCATTTTACAAAGACGTGTCTGCAGTTTTAATCCCTGCTGAAAATTGTTTTTGTTCTGTCCGCAGTAAAATTGACAGGCATTTGAATTTCAGACTTCAGGTTTCTGAATGTTTAATTCCTTGCAGATTTGATGGTGCAGTGATAGTATTGTTACCTCACAACTATAGGTTTTCTGGTTTGATTCTTGGTTGGGGTGGCTTCTGTCTGCATCTCCTCCCTGTATTTGTGTGGATTTGCTCTGGTGCCCTGCCATTTTACAAAGACGTGTCTGCAGTATTAATCCCTGCATCTCTGCTGAAAATTGTTTTTGTTCTGTCCAGTAAAATTGACAGGCATTTGAATTTCAGCCTTCAGGTTTCTGAATGTTTAATTCCTTGCAGATTTGATGGTGCAGTGGTAGTATTGTTGCCTCACAGCTATAGGTTTTCTGGTTTGATTCTTGGTTGGGGTGGCTTCTGTGTGGAGTCTGCATCTCCTGCCTGTGTTTGTGTGGATTTGCTCTGATGCCCTGCCATTTTACACAGGCGTGTCTGCAGTATTAATCCCTGTCTCTGCTGAAAATTGTTTTGTTCTGTCCAGTAGAATTGACCGGCATTTGAATTTCAAACTTCATGTTCTTCAGAATACATAGTAGCACAACCTTTTTTCTAGCAATTTTCTAAGTTTATAAGATGAATATTTTAAATTTGTCCCTATTTTTGGGACTGTATTCCCCCATTATTGGCTTCGTCCAGGTTTTTGTGCTAAGGTTGACAGCTATGGCAAGAACTGAATTCACTGAATATGGACTGTAGAATTATGCATATTTACTGATAAAGGTGCACTGTAGAATTGTGCATATTTACTGATAATGGTGGACTGTAGAATTGTGCATATTTACTAATAATGGTGGACTGTGGAATTGTGCATATTTACTAATAATGGTGGACTGTAGAATTGTGTATATTTACTAATAATGGTGGACTGTGGAAGTCTGAGTAGACTTTTTATGATAAATGTTCTCAACTGGGCAGTTTTGCCATTATGGGTGCATATGTTTTGTTTCATTGCTTACTGGAAAAATGTTCAAAACAAATTTAAAACACCCTCTAACAAGTGTACTGTATTGTACAAGGAATATAATTTTAGTACAATGAGGAAGGTGTATCAAAGAGCACATGTATGTTTCATATGCAAGGGGCCTATGATTCGAAAACAGCCCAAAATTAATCTTTATCTGCCACTGGCAAAATGTATTTTCTTTGAATGTGGGTTTCAATGCTGTTTCAATGAATGTGAGTTTCAAGGGCAAAGAAGTTTTAATGCTAAGTTTTCATTGTGAGACTGCATTGCTTTGTTTAACAGATTACTTAATGTTTGTGCTGTAAAATACAAAATAAAACTTTCAAATGAAGTCCAATCATTGAAGTAAAGCAGTATGCACATTAGTGTTTATGGTAAATGGGTGAAATAGCCAAGTAATGGTTAATTGGAATGGCTGCAGAGGCTCCAGTTCAACCATTATTTTGTCAGGGGAAGGGCAGCAAACTCAGACAGGCCCAGCTGAACTATACCTCCCAACTGTCCAGATTTTCAAAGAATGAATAGATTTTGCTTCTTATTTTTGGTTTGTTGTTCATAAAATTTGTAGTTTTAATTCTAAATGATTTGCCAGAAGTCACTAAATAATAAGTTTCAGACTTCATAACCTTCATAAAATGCATGTTAAAGTAAGAGCCGTTCTATCAACTGTCTCAATTTATACAAGAGCAATTTTAGTACTGTTTATATGTGCCCCCAATATATTTGGCCTTGTTCAGATTTACTGCATTAACAGGTTGAGAGGTACATGCAAATAAATTGCTTTATAGAATTAGGCATAGCCAACCTCTCAACTGTCCCCAATTTTGGCTCAAAATGTTGCTCTTCCCCTAATAATCCCTCCATAAAATAGCAATTTTGGAAGAAAACATGGAGGGTTTACAATTAAGAAATAACTGTAATAATCAAAGTTATAGATTACTTGAAATGCATGTAGATTCTTTTATTTTGTCAGCTGCTCAAGGTAGCAGTACTAATATTAAAGTGTCCCTTCTTTGACAGGTAGAAGCTGTATTGTGTGTCTATTTTATATTTTTGCATCACATTTTTGGTCCATTTTTCATAAAATTGTGTTTTTGGCAAATTAGTGACAAATCACTAAAGACTGAAGTTAGAAAATGACAGACATTTGAGTTTCAGATTTTATACCCTTCAGAAAATTCATACTAATGCAAGACCTATTCTATTATCTTTCTAAGTTTATTAGAGCAATATTTAAAACTTTGCCTTCTTGTTGTGCCTTTGTCCCACTTCTGTGTATGGCTTTGTCCAGATTTCTTGCTCTTGAAGTTGAGAGGTATGACAAATGTGTCAGGGCCATCACAGTCAGCCAGAGAGATTTCAAATTGTGACATGCTTGTTGCACCCCACTCCCCATGTAGTGACTCTGGATGTGTCCAAGCAAGGCAAGGAGTAGTTGTATCTACCTTGGATGGGGAGGACACACTGCATAAGTACTACAGTGGCTTTCCGTCTGTCCTTGATTTTGCAGAATGGTCTGGTTTCTGTCATATTTTTGTACTGTTGATTTATGCTTATTACTCAAAGTGCCTGTTGCTCTGTGTTTAAGTAGCAATGCTTTAATGACCATAAGGTAAGCTTGTCTGACATCGTAAGATGCAAGTAAGCTTTAATAAGCATACTGTTAAAGAATTGCCAACATTGAAAGCCTTTCTGTTGTTGCCATGCAGAGAATACTTGACTAGATAATGTATAAGCCTTGGGTATTAAAGGACAGGATTCCATTATTTTAAAAAGCTCATTACACTTGTTGGAGACTTCCAGTCATCTCTACAGGCTTTACCCGTAAACTAAACAGAATGCCAATCATGTGTGGTCCATAACCTGTACAGTAATCCTTTAAGCAATGTATCTTGAGCTTGTTTCTTGTTTGCTTTTCATTTTTACTTTTATCATGTTTTCCCCATGAAGCGTCAGGCAGCAGGTCTTTTTGGATAAGAAACATTTTTACAAGTGGGGCATCACATAGATTTCTACTTTCAGCATGTTGCTTGGTACTTTAATAAAGCTGAATATATTATAATTAGAACTGCAGTGCAAGGAGAAGTAGTTTGAGTTGAGTGCTTCTGGTTTTCTTATACTTGATTTTGACTGGCATTCCAGTAATGTATTTAAAAGTAATTTATTTTTTCATGCCTCACAACCTTTTGTTTCCATCTAGATATTAAGTAAGCTGTCATGCAGCCAATGCATTGAAATATTTTTATTCTTCTACACTTATTTTTGTCTTGATTGGACTTTCATAATGATGGTTTGCCACCCAGGGCAGCGTATTTAATTAAAGTTAGTTTTTTTGTGGTTTTGTGCATAGCTCCTCCCCTTTATGGTTGACCACACCCCTTCCCTTTGACCCCGCCCATTCAGCGTCTCCTGCAGCCCCCCTGTGATTTGAAGTCACCAGCCGCCACTGCTCCCCCTCCTTTTATGTTTTGGTCCAGGTTTTGGGGCCATAATGTATGATATGAGGTATAACCTAGTAGTGCTGGTGTGCTGTCAGTAGGCTTGCAGCAGATTCCTGTCACTGCACAGACATCGATGTTCTCCATACTGGGGAGGGCCTCAGGAGCATGCATATTGTGGTTTACACATCTGGCATTGGTCAGCATTACCCTTATGTTTCTTACCACTTATGTTTTCTAGGGTGGTGGGTTAGTCTTTTCAGCCTTGCCTATGTAAGGCTCTATGGAGGTGGCAAGAGCCTTATCCAATATCCAGACGCCCAGGGGTAACAGGTGCAAGCCATCCCTGGAACAGCAGCAAGACAGACATTAGATCCTCTTGGAATGACAGCAGTAATTGTGCCACCTGTTAAAGCTGATCATTCTGTGTTTGTACTGTGGCATCATTCTTGGTGAGGGTAGGATGCTGCAAACGGGCAGTGTCATACCGGCCTGGAGTACATACTCAGAGAGCTCATCTATGTCTCTTTTCATGTAGTCCAGGGAGGTACATCTCAGGTCATTCACACCAGCATGGACAATGACTGCATCATATTTCTACTTGCTTTGGGGTGACCTGCGTACTTGTGTTATGTATGTACAGCAGCCTACAGGCAGCTTACTGTACCCTTTCCCTTGTTCAGTCTGGTGAGCAGGACAGCAGTGTGTCTGCCTATAGAGTCACCTATTACAACTGTATCAGGCATGTTGTTTCTCCTTCTGGCCTGTGACTATTGTGTGCCCAAGTTTTACTGAGTTTGAGTTTGCCTTTTGGAAAGGATGTTACAAAATCCAATAGGAGGTGACTACAGAAGTCACATAGAGGAAAAAGAGGTCAGGAGGCAAATCAAGCTGCAGGCTAGTCAAGATCCTGGGCTTAATGATAAAATCTCCATTAAGCCCTTGTTACATAAAAAAGCAGCTTTTGTGAAATAATTTGTATGTAGAAGATATTGGTATCAGTTTATTATTATATATGTGCAGTTTATATTAAATATTTAAGTGTTTTTAAAAAAATGTTAGTAATGCAGTTTAAATGTTTTAGTAATATATTTTTAAACAAATGAAAATGTGTGTTTTAAAATTTATGGGGTATATGTTGCTTTATGTGCTTAATTGGATGATGTCATGTTTTAATTTAGTATTTAAGGGGAAATATGGTATGTAATGGCAGATTCTGATGAAATCACTACTTACAGGGAATAAAGTGCTCAATCTACATTTGTGGAATTATTTTTAATACATTGGAAACGGTTTGCGTATCCGGCTGCAGCAGTGTTATTTTTACAAGTGCATTTCTCATGTTACTTCAGTATATATCCTTAGTATCTGTAGACTGACCATTTCTTATGTTACTTCAGTATATATCCTTAGTATCTGTAGACTGACCATTTATTGTTACTTCAGTATATATCCTTAGTATCTGTAGACTGACCATTTCTTATGTTACTTCAGCATATATCCTTAGTATCTGTAGAGTGACCATTTATTATGTTACTTCAGTACATATCCTTAGTATCTGTAGACTGGCCATTTCTTATGTTACTTCAGTATATATCCTTAGTATCTGTAGACTGGCCATTTAATATGTTACTTCAGTATATATCCTTAGTATCTGTAGAGTGACCATTTATTATGTTACTTCAGTATATATCCTTAGTATCTGTAGACTGACCATTTCTTATGTTACTTCAGTATATATCCTTAGTATCTGTAGACTGGCCATTTCTTATGTTACTTCAGTATATATCCTTAGTATCTGTAGACTGACCATTTCTTATGTTACTTCACCTTAGTATCTGTAGAGTGACCATTTCTTATGTTACTTCAGTATATATCCTTAGTATCTGTAGACTGACCATTTCTTATGTTACTTCAGTATACAGTATATCCTTAGTATCTGTAGACTGACCATTTCTTATGTTACTTCAGTATACAGTATATCCTTAGTATCTGTAGACTGACCATTTCTTATGTTACTTCAGTATATATCCTTAGTATCTGTAGAGTGACCATTTATTATGTTACTTCAGTATATATCCTTAGTATCTGTACAGTGACCATTTGTTATGCTACTTCAGTATATATCCTTAGTATGTGTATATTGACCATGTCTTATGTTACTTCAGTATATATCCTTAGTATGTGTAGATTGACCATGTCTTATGTTACCTCTGTATATATCCTTAGTATGTGTAGATTGACCATGTCTTATGTTACCTCAGTATATATCCTTAGTATGTGTAGATTGACCATGTCTTATGTTACCTCAGTATATATCCTTAGTATGTGTAGATTGACCATGTCTTATGTTACCTCAGTATATATCCTTAGTATGTGTAGATTGGCCATGTCTTATGTTCTCATGTTACTTCAGTATATATCCTTAGTATCTGTAGAGTGACCATTTGTTATGTTACCTCAGTATATATCCTTAGTATCTGTAGAGTGACCATGTCTTATGTTACCTCAGTATATATCCTTAGTATCTGTAGAGTGACCATGTCTTATGTTACCTCAGTATATATCCTTAGTATCTGTAGAGTGACCATGTCTTATGTTACCTCTGTATATATCCTTAGTATCTGTAGAGTGACCATTTGTTATGTTACCTCAGTATATATCCTTAGTATCTGTAGAGATCCTTAGTATCTGTAGAGTGACCATGTCTTATGTTACCTCAGTATATATCCTTAGTATCTGTAGAGTGACCATGTCTTATGTTACCTCAGTATATATCCTTAGTATCTGTAGAGTGACCATGTCTTATGTTACCTCAGTATATATCCTTAGTATCTGTAGAGTGACCATGTCTTATGTTACCTCAGTATATATCCTTAGTATCTGTAGAGTGACCATGTCTTATGTTACCTCAGTATATATCCTTAGTATCTGTAGAGTGACCATGTCTTATGTTACCTCAGTATATATCCTTAGTATCTGTAGAGTGACCATGTCTTATGTTACCTCAGTATATATCCTTAGTATCTGTAGAGTGACCATGTCTTATGTTACCTCAGTATATATCCTTAGTATCTGTAGATTGACCATTTATTATGTTACCTCAGTATATATCCTTAGTATCTGTAGATTGACCATTTCTTATGTTACCTCAGTATATATCCTTAGTATCCATAGACTGTAAATGTGAACATTATGGCTTGATACCATTATACATGTATTGGGTTTCTAATACCATTTCCTGGAATATTTGTTTCTGAATGAATCTTAATGAAATAAGAACTCTCTGTTAATAATGATTGCAAAAGGTTGCACTGGTGTATTAAATTCTGACTCAATGTACTGTCTCCATTCCGTGTTTGACTGCCTACACTGCCTCTTTCCTTTTTCTTGTTTTAATCATAAATTACTTTCTCCCTCTTTTTTCCATTTTTCTCTCATTTATGTTCCTTTTTCCTCAGGTCCAGAATCCCTAGGACCATCCCAACCATGTTCTTTCTAAGTCAGGCTGCTCGTCCTGGGGCATATTCCTGGAGTCAGGGTTGTTGCACCAGTCCAGTAAGCACTCTGGCATGGAACAGTCTGACAAGCCACACAAACTGTGGGCTTCTGTATTTGGTTGAGGATATGGTGGATCAAGTAGTGGAGGGGGCATCTTCAGCCAGTCCAGAATGCACTTTAGCAGTTTCAAGACCAGCTGGTCAGCACTGACTATTATGTCACCAGAGACCTCCACACCCTCAACATGAGGGTCCTCCACTGCAAAACCAGTAGGCAGTGTAAATGTTTGAGGACCTGTTGACGTGGTTTCATAGGTTCATAGGTTCATAGGTAGGTACTAGGCTATCTGCCCTAGGGCATTTATAAGCCTAGCCAGAAAATGTTGGCTTTCGCCTCCCTTTTAGACTAGATTCCTGAGCCTCTGTCCAGCAGGGCCATAGACATGATCCCAGGACTGAACTTACGATTTCCCATCCACTCATCAAGATTTCTCTTGAAGAGGGTCAGCGAGGGGCTCTGCCTAACATGACTGGGACTCTATTCCAGAGTGAGTGAAGCCTCTGGGATATGAATCTATCCCTCCAGCATGTCCTATTTATAGCTGTGCTGAGGTTTAAATCCCTGGAGCGTGTAGCTCTAATGGATTTGTTTCCTGTGACAAACTCCTGTTTTCATTCTACCTTCCCTAATACAGTTTCCTAGATCCTCTAACCTACTTCCTACCCAAACTACACTTTTACATACAAATATTTGAAAACTAGGGGATCTATCCCCCACCAAAAATATACTACTCCACCTCGAGTACAACCCTCTTGAACTATTCCTTCTGATTTTCCATTCTTTGCTGTGTTTCCCATTTTTCAGGCTTTCCTGTATTCCACTTTCCACTCTTTTAAGAAACAGAACCCATATCAAGCTCTTTATATTTTTTACAGACTTAATAACAATAGCTGCACTGCACCCAGCCCCATAACACCCAAATACTTCCAAAATTATAAAAAGCACATAATGTTTTTAAGTAGTACTTCCTTACTTAAGGGTTAACTTTACCAACTTTATGTATTTCATGGAAGTGGTCATTATTTAACAAAATCTTTCACATTTACCTTGCATGAATAACCTGCAATTAGTGTATTTGCATACAGGCCTAGCAGTGTTCTTCTCAAAAAACTTCTAAGAAAGTGCAGACACTGAGACTATGAATACCACTCTTTGTTTTTTATACATCTATGGAGATATTGGAGGCAGAATTTATTTTATTTTATTTGTTTATCAATTGTTGGCAGAGAATGTCCAACTAGGGCCGAGCCTATCAGTGGAGGCCCGGGGAGAATAGCTCTAGATGCATGTCTTTGGAATGTGGGAGGAAACTAAACCAGAGCACCTGGAGGAAACCCACACGAATGCAGGGAGGACATGCAGACGCTGCACAGAAGGCACCTCAGCCGAGAATCGAACCGGAGATACATATGTTTTTGCAGTTTAACAATATAATAAAATTAATAGTCACTGAGCTTAAAAAGTACCTATCAAATCTTTCACATCAATCAGTTCTACAGTCACTGACTGCATTTCTAGCAATGGTCAGCCTTAAAAAGTTCTAGGATGAAGGCCTTGTTGTAGGCCCAACTGCAGCTCTAGGCAATAGATTTCTGTTTTACTTAAAATCCAGAAGTTAGGCTAATCATGACTTTTACGTTCCACACCATCAGGTCTTTCTGGTAAAGTCCAGCTCACCCACTGAATGCTTCTAATTGAGGAATGGACTACAGGCTGGTGTGCCAGCTGGTTTAAATGAGACCATTACATTACAAAGTATTTTGAAAAAGAGAGATAATCAGATTTTACAAACCATTAATTCAACTTCATGGCATATTTTTTATTGGAAACTTCATTTAAAATGTATGCATGTGAATGTTTATTTGTCATTTCCGAAGATTCTTTGATTATGTTTTTTGTGGGAACTAGGACTGGCTACTTTTAGCCATCTGATCTTGTAGGGACTTTTTAAAAGTTTACTTTTTTATGATTTTCATTTTGATGAAGTCTGATAATTTGAAAGATGAAAGTGCTCAAATATAATAAATTGCTCTGGTGAAAACAATCTTCTTTTTTTGTTTTTCTTTATTTACTTACTTATTTGTCTTTGTTGACCTGGAAAGTCTAACTGGGAACAGACAATTTTCAATATAAACATGAAAAGAAAAACCCTTTCACAGTATATTATAATAAGTAAAGTTCAGACAGAGCTTAGGAACAACAGTTATATTTCTAAGAAAAACAAACATTTACAAAACAGGTGTATACATCAATATATATTAGTCTGTACAATTCTAGTAGCTCTAAATTCTGGTAACTCTAAATTCTTGTGGGAATGAAATTGTTTTATTATTGTAGAAGGGAAAACGTTGTGAAGAAATTTAGTGTTCTGACATTTCAGGATATCATTTTTTGTAAAGAGTTGAAGGGATATCATGAAAGGTATAGTTTAGAAGTCAGTTATAAAATTATTTATGAGGGGAGATATTAATGTTGTATAGGAGAATATTGGTAACATTTCAATCAGAGAGCAGGATACAGGATAAATTCTATCTAGGCTGTCTGTTCCAAACTGGTGTAGCTGGAAAATGTATGACTTAGGTGTATAGGGACTACATGAGATGAGTCAAGTGGTGTGTGATGGCAGCTAGAAAGAGAGAAAACATGAGAAGCAGTGTTTAAGAGGGGTGTTTAGAGGGGTATAGTGATTCAACTGCAGGAGGCGGACAAAGTTGGGGATAGAGATGTTTGTGTTTTTTGGAATATGAAGGTAGAATCCTTGTTTCTGTATTATTGGTTTTGAGGAATGAACTTTCTGATTCCACTCTTCCAGAATAATTACTTACACAGTATTAACTGGTAATCAGCACCTAGTTAACTGGCTATGTAATACAGAATGTTATGTAGCTAACTGGTCATGGGAATGTTCTCACACTACACACTGCAACACACACTTTAACGATATACTATTAATTTTAGGACCCAACATATTACAACTATCCCAGCAAAAGGAAAAAATAAAAACGGGGGTTTTGGACTCATGATGATGGGTTGCAGGCCCTGACATCCCACCTACATTTTTAGTTGCTAGGCTGGGCCATGGATCATGGTGTGTTGAAATCACTGGATGGATAGTACTCAACGACAGAACTTTTTATTCCATTAGTCTGTCTACCTCCTTAGTCAGTGCAATGAGACATGGTCACTCACCAAACTGAATTGCCTACGTAATAAACAACAGTTCGATTAAAGACTTCCTCATTTCTCTTACATGACCTTCAGCTTTCAAGCATTTTATAGTTCTTTTACAGTTTTAATACATTATTATGATAAACTTGTTCTATTTTTCTCCTTTCTAACTAACCTTATAGGT
Source organism: Protopterus annectens (assembly GCF_019279795.1). Taxonomy (NCBI): domain Eukaryota; kingdom Metazoa; phylum Chordata; order Ceratodontiformes; family Protopteridae; genus Protopterus; species Protopterus annectens. Next base: position 1,103,850,791 of record NC_056726.1, read on the forward strand.
CACAGTATTTATTCTTTCAATCACTTCAGTTAGCTCCTCCCAGTTGGCCAGACTTATTCTTTCAATCACTTCAGTTAGCCCCTCCCAGTTGGCCAGACTTTTGTTTTCTGTAAAGGCAGGAGCACTGGCAAACGATCTCCTGGGTTAAATTCTTTTAAGTTGGGCATATGCTATAAAGTCTCAGTCCTAGGGCTCCCTACAAGAGCTGTATTACTATAGGCATAACCAGCTTTAATTATCCTGCAAATTAACATAGTGTCCTTCTTTCCAAGTTTTCATAAGAATGTCAAGCAGTGATCAGGGAATCTGCCATATGAAAAGTTCAAATGGAATAAACAAGATGAAATGTGTGGCACTTCTCAAATGGGTTATAACTGACCCCAGTTTTTAGTTTTCATCAAAAACTTTTCCTATCATGGGTTTTAGCATTCCATTTAACGCACTAATAGTTCATCAGTCAGTAGATGGTAAAGTGATATCTTGAACTATTTGACTTTAAAGTAATGGTATAACTGGTGCAGTACAACTGACAGTAAGGTAGTACTTTCGTCAGATAGTATTTCATTAGGGATACCCATTCTGTAGAGTAACAGCACCAGTTTCATGGTATAAAATCAGTATTAGCTTTGAGTAATGGCACTTTTTTGGGATATTTAGAGTCTACTCCATTACGACTCATATATACTTATAAGCATTGCTGTATTTTACTAATGAAACCAAGATGTACACAGCAATGCAGTCAGGTAGTATTTCTATGGCAGACACTGGGATCAATAGACTTTTAAATACAAAATACAAGTGTGGAAGGTCTGCCTCAGTGTGGAAGGTCTGCCTTCTTCCCCCAAAACATGTGTCTGGAGCATTTATACCCAGACCTCCGCTGAAAATTGGCTTCATTCCAAGTTGTATTTTCCCAGTAAGCAAATGTTAAATAAATAAATAAAACAAATAAATGAGGTTGGGTTTTCTGCATTTTGGACAAATAGGAAATATATTGTCTATGTCTTTCATTATGCCCAGCCAGCAAAATCTAGCTAGTAGTTTTACCTTTATTAAATCCATGTCTAGGTAAACTCTTTGCATTTTACTATGGGCCAGTTTCATTACTAGTGTTCAATGAGGCTTTGTCACTAGTAAAAGATGAATGTATTGCCTTTCTTTACTTACTGCACATCAAAGATCATCTTTTCTCCTCCAATTGGCTATGCCCTTGCACCATCCCCAATTCCTCAGTCACCTGATTACTAACCTGACTCATCTCTCAGATACCCACACCCTTTTTCACTCTCCCTATTGTGCACTCACCCCTAATCACAGCACAGCGTGCCTCACCCTGCCTCACATGGTAGTACTCACCTCTAATCACAGCACAGTGTGCCTCACCCTGCCTCACATGGTAGTACTCACCCCTAATCACAGCATAGTGTGCCTCACCCTCACATGGTAGTACTCACCCCTAATCACAGCACAGCATGCCTCACATGGCAGTACTCACCCCTAATCACAGCACAGCATACCTCACCCTGCCTCACATGGGAGTACTCACCCCTAATCACAGCACAGCGTGTCTCACCCTGCCTCACATGGTAGTACTCACCCTTAATCACAGCACAGTGTGCCTCACCCTGCCTCACATGGTAGTACTCACCCTCACAGCACAGTGTGCCTCACCCTGCCTCACATGGTAGTACTCACCCTTAATCACAGCACAGTGTGCCTCACCCTGCCTCACATGGTAGTGCTCACCCTTAATCACAGCACAGCGTGCCTCACCCTGCCTGACATGGTAGTACTCACCCTTAATCACAGCACAGCATGCCTCACCCTGCCTCACATGGTAGTACTCACCCTTAATCACAGCACAGTGTGCCTCACCCTGCCTCACATGGTAGTACTCGCCCTTAATCACAGCACAGTGTGCCTCACCCTGCCTCACATGCTAGTACTCACCCCTAATCACAGCACAGCGTGCCTCACCCTGCCTCACATGGTAGTACTCACCCTTAATCACAGCACAGCATGCCTCACCCTGCCTCACATGGTAGTACTCACCCTTAATCACAGCACAGTGTGCCTCACCCTGCCTCACATGGTAGTACTCACCCTTAATCACAGCACAGTGTGCCTCACCCTGCCTCACATGGTAGTACTCACCCTTAATCACAGCACAGCGTGCCTCACCCTGCCTCACATGGTAGTACTCACCCTTAATCACAGCACAGCATGCCTCACCCTGCCTCACATGGTAGTACTCACCCTTAATCACAGCACAGCATGCCTCACCCTGCCTCACATGGTAGTACTCACCCTTAATCACAGCACAGCGTGCCTCACCCTGCCTCACATGGTAGTACTCTCCCCTAATCACAGCACAGCGTACCTCACCCTGCCTCACATGGTAGTACTCACCCCTAATCACAGCACAGTGTGCCTCACCCTGCCTCACATGGTAGTACTCACCCCTAATCACAGCACAGCATGCCTCACACTGCCTCACATGGTAGTACTCACCCATAATCACAGCACAGCGTGCCTCACCTTGCCTCACATGGTGTAAGTGCAGATTATCTTTATCTGTCTGATCTACTGAATACCTGCCAGGCACCCGAGTCTGCCACAACATGTTGCTATACATTGTCTATGTTACTGTGTCACTTCTGACTCCTATATTATTCTATTGTATATTGTTAAATGCTGTTATTACTCTTGTAGCTTGTTAAATGCTGTTATTAACTCTCTAAGCAAATTCTTTATTATGTACATTGTTTTTGGAGCATTTCTCCCCGGGCCTGCACTTAAAATGGGCTCATACCCGCCCAGTGGACTTTCCTGGTAAACAAAAGCAAATAAACAAAATAATAACATTTTCCCTTGAAATATTGGTAGCAAAAAATAGCAACATCTTATTCACTACCTTCCCCTACACCTCCATTATAGTCTCTCACCTTATTTCGATAAACATCTTACCATTCTACATTTTAAGATTTATCTGGGTTATTTGTCAGTCCAGTAACTCAGGATTACTTTAGTCAGTAACCAGCCTCAGTGTGGAAGGTCTGCCTTCTCCCCCAAGAACATGGACAATGCAGCTTCTATATTTTATTCTGCAAAGGGCTCTTCTTAACAAAATTATCTGCTTTACTTTCTCTGCTATTAGGAGAGGCATCTTGAATTGTATGCTTTCTTTTAGAGTGCTTCTGTTAACCAAGTGTGAGTGGACACCATACTCCCATGAGAACAACATTCATCATCAGTTTTCCTTCTTTCCTGCCTTACAGACACTTGCTGTTCACTTGAATTCAATACTTTTCACTTGCAGGTGGGTTTAAATGTCTGCATTTCACTACCTATATCACTTCTTTTATTTACTACCATTTCTTTACATAGAGACCTTCATAAGATCCAATTAAGTTGAAAAAGACGTATTATATTACAATCAACATCTCTTACCATTTTATGTTTCTGTGGCTTTGTCACTGAATCCTGTATCCGATACTGTCAAAGTACAATCAGATTATATCCACACTGACAGCTTCTATGCCGCCTTCTTGCTCCTGGGCTTGATTCTGGATCTCCTCCACTCTTCTACTTAATGTGTGTATCAAGCGGGTGCACTACTTCATTCTTGTTAATTGTATTACCCACCACACTGTTTTGATGGATCCCTGTCCACTCACGTTTTTCACAGTGATTTAAAGCAGGGAAAGTCTTTTCTCAATGCCAGCATTAGTCATATAGGGTTTACGCCCACAGCATGCAACAGTTTTCTCAGAAATGTTTGAATTTCCACATGTACAAATGTAGATTATTTTCTATCATACTTAATGCACATTACCTCCATGTTTGGTTACTAATGTTATGTTTACTAACCAGGAGGCCCTTAGCAAGGATAGTCATGCTTCTAGAATATTAGCAGTGGAGGACCCTCCTTTTCTTCTAAAATATAACGGATTCCAGTAGCTTAGTACAAACATGAGAATTAAACTCAGTCTCAGGCTAGTGTTAAATAGTCATACTCCATAGGAACAGGTTCATTTATAGAGTGTATTTCAGTTTTTACATTTCTGTAAATATAAATAGGACCTCCTGGAGAGACAGGTATGTATCCCAGAGGATACCCCGTTTCTGGAACAGGCTCCAATCCATGTGAAGCAGAGTTCCTCCCAAACCCAGTTCAAGTCCAGCTTGGACAATTGGATGATGAACCAGAAATTCCTCCCTCGTTTGGCAGCTATGTCTCTAATGGACACAGGTAACCTGTAAATGGTTCATCTCCCAGACCCATGCTTACACTCATCAAAGTTATCAGAACTTGTCAGAGATTTGGGATGCATGGCTATGCTTAAAAAGGCCCTTGTGGTTGTTAGCCTAGTAAACACCTATGAACCTACTAGTAGCACTTTTTCAGTAGTAGTAGTAGTGCATAACTTAGTCATGCGACCCTCACACCACGTCTGAAACATTTTGCACATTATTTACTCATAGCAAATGGTACACTTCTTACTGCATTGTTAGTTGTAAAGCATACAGGTCAGTTTTAAACATTCCATCATTAGCTTATAATGATTCTACCTAAGTTCCTAACTTATTTGAGTAACTGGGATCATCACTCCTACTGCCTTACCCTAGCTTAGGTTGGCAATCTGCCCGCCGCATAAGATATAATGAACATTCTCTATAACGCTATACTACTTGTGTAACTCAACTCTGTTGTGTGACATTATGTGTTAATTACTGCTGAGTTTGTTTCTGGAACATACTGCAGTAACTGAAAACAAAGCAAAAAAGTTGAGTACTATACCAAAGTCCAGCCTACGATTCCAAAATCAAATATGCACCAGCGTGGCAAGGACACTGCTATTCCTTAAAATCTTTATTGCACATAAACACAAGATGAGCGCTTTCGGGACTTCTCCCTTCATCAGATAAAATTACAATAAAACAACCCCTTCTTTTAAACTAGTGCATATCCAATAGGATTCAGTAAAAAGCCCGCCTTTTTTGAAGGGTGGGCTTAACAGGTATCACATCATTTAAACCTGGTGTACGATTGGCCATAAGCTCAATGATCCATCTGGATTCTGCTAATTCTGTCAAATGCTTCACATCACCCCCTCTAGTAGTAAGCCTAATGTTTACTATAGCCCTGAAAGTGAATTTGTGTGTTGCATTATCCATCACATGTCTGCTCAAAGCATTATGCATCCCATTCCTAATGCTAGATAGGTGCTGTAATATCCTTGTCTTTAACATCTGGTTAGTTTTCCCTACATAAAAACTAGGGCAATGGCTACACTCAGCTAAATATACTATATCCGTCGTTCGACAGGTAGCCCTCCCTTTTAACACAAATTGCCTATGTGTGACAGGATGCTCAAAGTTAGTCTTCTTATTAATGTACAAGCTTTGCACCTCCCGGAATGTGCCCGTCGTTATTGTTGCCACTGTATTTTGACAACTTAGCCTTTCTTTGCATAACAAATCCTTCAGATTCTTGTTTCTTCTATATCTGAAGTTAGGTCTACAACCTACTATATCACTCAGCCCTTCATCACTAGTCAGAATGTTCCAGTTATTCTGTACAACATTACAGATATCACCTATGTTGCTACTGTGGTAAACATTAACTGGGGACTCCTTACAACTGTGGGTCTTTTATTTTTGTTTATCTGGGCTGGAGTGCGTCTAAGCCAAGGTTTATATTTGCTTTCCCTAAAGCCTTTGCTGGTGTTTATCAGCTTATCCACTTTATCTTCCGATAACCCCTCTGTTGTAAACAGCCTTAAGTGTAGCTAGTTCTTTATCATAATCACCATTATCCAAACATATCCTGGAGATCCTACTTCGCCCCCTGTACAATATTGAATATGTATAACGTGGATGCATGCTATCATATGACAGTATCGTGTTCTTCCAACATTCTTTCTTGTATAGTTTTGATGTGAAACCATCTACACTCTGTACTAAGTTTACATCCAAAAAATCTATAGAATCAAAGGAGGCTTTTAAAGTGAACCTAAAGAATGTTGTGGTCGAATGTAAAAAACTCACAAATTTCTGTAACATATTCAAATTTCCATTCCATAATATAAAGACGTTGTCCACAAAATGCACATACATCTTTATATATCCCTTCCATGCATCATTACTCAATATGTGGTTTTTCTTCCATTGGGCAAGGACTAGACTAGCATAAGTGTTGGCACAAGGGGTGCCCATGGCTACCCTGTGCCTGTCTATATAGACTCTGCTCCTATGAAAATATTGTTCTCCAATACCAATAGCAGAAGTTCCTTTATTAGGCTAATCTTGACCTCAGCAACTCCTAGGTCATTCAAGAGGGTACTTAACATATCCACTCCATATTCATTGTTAATGACTGTGAATAAGTTGTTTATATCTAGGGTGGCCATCAATAACTTATCCTTCTTATCCATATCATCTACCCTACCCAACTTCATCAAGAAGTCACCTGTGTCCAATAAAATATTCTCAATCTTTTCAACATAGGGTTTTAATTGATGTTCCAACCATATAGAGATATTCTCAGTCACCCACCCTCCCTGAAACTATGGGTCTCAGGGTGGGTTAACCAGGACTTGTGAATCTTAGGAGTGCCTTGAAGACAGGCGTGACTGCTTTTCTAACCAAAGAAAGTCAAAGTATCATCAGTAATTCTCATCTCAAACTTCAGCCTTTGCAGGGCATGATGTACCCTATCTATGGCTTGTCTCACACCCAATGGATTAATCTGGGTATATGTGCTTTCGTCTTGGAGTAGTTCTCTCAATCTACTATTATACCAGGTTGTATCTAGCACAACAACCTTCCCACTTATCCGCCGGTTTTATTGTTAAATCTGTATTATTACATAAACTCTGCAATGCTGTCCTCTGTGTTTGAGTAAGATTGTAAAATCTGCTGGTAGTTTTGTACCACCACTTACACCCACCCTGAATTTGTTCATTAGGGGATGTGAGCAAGATTTGATAAGATATTTCATTGAAGGAGATACCAGCAGATTTTACAATCTTACTCAAACACAGAGGACAGCATTGCAGAGTTTATGTAATAATACAGATTTAACAATAAAACCGGCGGATAAGGGTGGGGCGGTTGTTGTGCTAGATACAACCTGGTATAATAGTAGATTGAGAGAACTACTACAAGACGAAAGCACATATACCCAGATTAATCCATTGGGTGTGAGACAAGCCATAGATAGGGTACATCATGCCCTGCAAAGGCTGAAGTTTGAGATGAGAATTACTGATGATACTTTTGACTTTCTTTGGTTAGAAAAAGCAGTCACGCCTGTCTTCAAGGCACTCCCTAAGATTCACAAGTCCCTGGTTAACCCACCCCTGAGACCCATAGTTTCAGGGAGGGGGTGGGTGACTGAGAATATCTCTATATGGTTGGAACATCAATTAAAACCCTATGTTGAAAAGATTGAGAATATTTTATTGGACACAGGTGACTTCTTGATGAAGTTGGGTAGGGTAGATGATATGGATAAGAAGGATAAGTTATTGATGGCCACCCTAGATATAAACAACTTATTCACAGTCATTAACAATGACTATGGAGTGGATATGTTAAGTACCCTCTTGAATGACCTAGGAGTTGCTGAGGTCAAGATTAGCCTAATAAAGGAACTTCTGCTATTGGTATTGGAGAACAATATTTTCATAGGAGCAGAGTCTATATATAGACAGGCACAGGGGGTAGCCATGGGCACCCCTTGTGCCAACACTTATGCTAGTCTAGTCCTTGCCCAATGGAAGAAAAACCACATATTGAGTAATGATGCATGGAAGGGATATATAAAGATGTATGTGCGTTTTGTGGACGACGTCTTTATATTATGGAATGGAAATTTGAATATGTTACAGAAATTTGTGAGTTTTTTACATTCGACCACAACATTCTTTAGGTTCACTTTAAAAGCCTCCTTTGATTCTATAGATTTTTTGGATGTAAACTTAGTACAGAGTGTAGATGGTTTCACATCAAAACTATACAAGAAAGAATGTTGGAAGAACACGATACTGTCATATGATAGCATGCATCCACGTTATACATATTCGAATATTGTACAGGGGCAGGCGAGTAGGATCTCCAGGATATGTTTGGATAATGGTGATTATGATAAAGAACTAGCTACACTTAAGGGCTGTTTACAACAGAGGGGTTATCGGGAAGATAAAGTGGATAAACTGATAAACACCAGCAAAGGCTTTAGGGAAAGCAAATATAAACCTTGGCTTAGACGCACTCCAGCCCTGATAGACAAAAATAAAAGACCCACAGTTGTAAGGAGTCCCCAGTTAATGTTTACCTACAGTAGCAACATAGGTGATATCTGTAACGTTGTACAGAATGACTGGAACATTCTGACTAGTGATGAAGGGCTGAGTGATATAGTAGGTTGTAGACCTAACTTCAGATATAGAAGAAACAAGAATCTGAAGGATTTGTTATGCAAAGAAAGGCTAAGTTGTCAAAATACAGTGGCAACAATAACGACGGGCACATACCCATGTGGGAGGTGCAAAGCTTGTGGCCACATTAATAAGAAGACTAACTTTGAGCATCCTGTCACACATAGGCAATTTGTGTTAAAAGGGAGGGCTACCTGTCGAACGACGGATATAGTATATTTAGCTGAGTGTAGCCATTGCCCTAGTTTTATGTAGGAAAACTAACCAGATGTTAAAGACTAGGATATTACAGCACCTATCTAGCATTAGGAATGGGGATGTGCATAATGCTTTGAGCAGACATGTGATGGATAATGCAACACACAAATTCACTTTCAGGGCTATAGTAAACATAAGGCTTACTACTAGAGGGGGTGATGTGAAGCATTTGACAGAATTAGCAGAATCCAGATGGATCATTGAGCTTATGGCCAATCGTACACCAGGTTTAAATGATGTGATACCTGTTAAGCCCACCCTTCAAAAAAGGCGGGCTTTTTACTGAATCCTATTGGATATGCACTAGTTTAAAAGAAGGGGTTGTTTTATTGTAATTTTATCTGATGAAGGGAGAAGTCCCGAAAGCGCTCATCTTGTGTTTATGTGCAATAAAGATTTTAAGGAATAGCAGTGTCCTTGCCACGTTTTTTGGTGCATACTGCAGTAACTGCTGACACTACTTTTTGTTGATCTTTTGTATATACATACTATGGAGCTGTTATTGCAGTCATAGGTTAGTACTAGGTTAACTGCCCTTGTGAGCCATTTTAAGCCTAGCCAATTATCCCTTGTGAGACTCAAACCCTGCACCTTGTGTTTGTAAGGCAATCACCTTAACCATTAGGTCACCCTCATTCCCCAAGATTATATCACCCCAGATGGGACTCGAACCCACAATCCCTGGCTTAGGCGGCCAATGCCTTATCCGTTAGGCTATTGGGGCCTGACAAGAGAAAATTGCAAGGCTGTCTCAGTTTTTATATTACCGCAGATGGGACTTGAACCCACAATCCCTGGCTTAGGTGGCCAATGTCTTATTCATTATGTCACTGACACCTAATTAACTCTTGGTATTACTTCATGCTGATTTTTTGTATAAATATATATATATATATATATATATATATATATATATATATATATATATATATCTATATATGTGTATATTTACTGTGGAGCTTTTCTCCCCACGCCTCCATTGAAAAAGTGCTCATCTTGGCCGAATGGACTTTCCCGGTCAACAAATTGCAAATAAATAAAATAAAAATAAATGTTTGCAGTGGCCATTTTATTCTATTTCTAGCCAGAGCTATAGTAAGTGTATCTACTCTCAAAATTTCTAAGCTTTGCACTTTAGTGTTGTCATCAGATTCAAGTCAAAGCTTTAAAATATGTTTTAAATCATGCACTGTTCACTTATTTATATATCAATATGAATGGAACAGTTATAAAATGTCATTACTTGTATTTAGGGATTATACCACCCATGATGATAAAATACTTTCTTAAGTTTGTCATAATCCATGCAATCACTTACCTCCAAGTCCAGATATAGTTCCATTATGCCTCTGCTCTCCGATGGGAAACAAATTTTGTCCAGTCTGCTTGATTCATACGCTATGAGGTTGCGCAGGACTCAAAACCACCAGTTCTAGGTCATCCACCTGGTTAATTTCTTCATACCAGTCACAAGTCTTGGGGTTGGCTGCTATGTTTGCTAGGACAATTGACAGCTGCAGTAACTGCACCAGAGTTGGCCAGTCCCGACTTGTGACTCCATAAGTCTTTAAAGTAATTCCTCCATAGGTGAAGTCATCAGAAAACTATATCAGAAAAGTTTATAGAGAATTACTAGCCCAAATATGGTTTGCACTTAGCAGCAGAGGCCATGAGAATCTTAAAAATGGTAATTATCTGACCATCTCCTCTTATTCTCCACCAGTGTAATCTTAAACAGACACTGGAAGCTGGACTGATATTAAACCTGGACTTATCTTTCAAAGTCTATAAAAAGATTCAACACCACTGATAACCACATTCCGCAGTAGTGTTCATTTTATAACCAAAACTTTATTAAATGGTCATACAGCAGTTTTGTTCCAACAAAAAACACTGCTAATACTGGGAAAGAAGACACAGATACAAAGCCCACTATTGTTATAGAAACCACCTTCATCACTCCAATGAAAAAAGCTGTCTTTGTTCCTTACATTTAAATAGTTACTCTAAAATCACTTCAACAGCAGAGCCAACTGAAAAAAAATCTCTTATTTTAATACATCCTAATTATTTAAGAAAATATACATAAATAGTCATTTGATGACCCCTAGTTGTCTGAAAAAATATACATCAAAATATATTTTAATCTCACAAGGACTGTACTGATCAAATAAAAACTACCTGAATATAATAGAATGGAATTTTAGTTACTATACAGTATTCATGATAATACAAGCATTGACTCAACCTGTTATAAAAATGATGTAAAATACATCAATGACAAAATTACTATAATGGGCATGAACCTAGATCCTGTTAGGGTGAATTAGCTGGGATTTAAATTATATTGTACTATCACTCACATGATGCAAAGAAGGTGCAAAATATATTTACTGTAAGCTATAAATATTGATCCCATTACAAGTTCCTCCTCTCAACATAAATCTGCACAGGTACATAGGTTATTACAAGGCTATTTATTTTATTTTTTTATTTATTTTACATTTGTTTACCGGGCTAGTCCAACTGGATACATTTCCATTTTCAGCAGAGACCCGGGGAGAAAAGCTCCACATAGAAAACAAACACAGAGAAATTATCTACAAAAGCAAAGAAAGAACCAGGCAAAAACCTGATTCTAAACTACATTAAACTAATCATGCATATATACTAGGTAGGACATCACCCAATTTCTATTTCAGAATGCAAGATAGAAGAGTTCTGTTATAGTAAAACATCTGTGAAGATATAAGTACATTCAGCAATTAATTACACATCCAAAGTTGTATAATAATTTGTAACAGTTACTACTTGCAAAGGTGCTTTTGAAACGAGCTTCCCAGGGGGAAGCAGTAGAGACTAATGAAAGACGGTAGTATAAAAGTATAAAAGAATAATTATTGGAATCACGAGATTAGTCAGGATTGATGCATGGGCACAACCAGTGTGTTTTAAGATGTTTTTAAGCTTTAGTTTAAAGAGGAAGGAGGAGGGAATAGAACTTAGAGCAGTAGGTAGAAGATTCCAATATTTACCTAGGGTATTGGAGAATAGGGAGTCACCAGCGGTATTGTTAGACTTAGTTAACCTCACAAGAAGTTTGCTCAAATAGTGTAATGAATTTAGACTATGTAACAGCCTTTCCAAGCCTAGTCAGTAATAACCAGGATACTGCAACATTATATCTTAATTCTGCAGATATGGGATGGGGTAGAATCAGGGTAGTGAGCTTTGGGTATTGGAACCCTGAGTCATTTTATAGACTGCTTCTGTCTATAAGAAACATGGGCAGTACCCCATGAGTGAAATTACAATTCCCCATCCATTTATCCAAATTCTTTCTGAGAGTTAGGGACTGGCTTTTTTAAGAAGACAGGACATTTTTCTCCATACATGAGGTAGCCTTTGGGATACAAACCTTTCTCTCCAGCAAGTTCTGTTAGAGTCACAAATAAGGTTCAGGTCCATGGAATGTGTAACTCTAGTATAACTGTTCTCGCAAATATGTAACATTTTCATCAGGTCTGGATCAGAGAATGCCTTGTAGGTCAGGAATAAGTCACCTCTGAATAAACCAATCAAATCCCAAATGATAATAGATAAAACAAAAAACAATGCTGAAAGAGAATACCCTGGGACCGATAGTATTTTTCACACTTTTGTTCACTTTAATAATATCACAGAACCTATTCAGAAAATAGCACACAACAATGAGTCTTTGTTTAAAACTCATACCAGCTAATCATGTGATGTTAGGAACCAATAAAAATGAGAACCTGATAAATAAAGAGCTTCCTTCAATGAATCTTTTCATAAAGTCAGGTGATATAAAGTAACCAATGGTATTCCTATAAATGACTGGTGAATCTTGAAAAAAATTCATATAAAAAATTGTTTTACTTAGAAAACAAGTATGCTTGTGTCAAAGAAAACACTCACATTAAATATATTAAACTTTAAAATAATTGTATAAAAGACTTTTTACTGTCTTATTGCTACAAAATACATTTAGGATCTGTACTCATTCAGTTTTGGTTTTATGTCGGCTTGAAGCTGCAACTACCATTCTGCTTCTAAAACTCTAAAAGAACAATGTTATTGCCAATTAGGCTATTCATTCATATCAACTCTCTCTAATACAAAGAAACTACATTTTCTGAAATTTTTACAATCCAGTCAGTGTTTTGCTGAAGTGTTACAAATGACTCGTAAACTCTTTTACTTAGTAAATTTAAAGTTTTACCTACATAATAAGGTCAAGTCTCACACCATGCTATGCATACTACCTGCAAGACTCATAATTAAACCTTTCTTTAGCTTCAATGGTCCTGTCAATGACTTCTATATGAGTAATGGAACAGTTTGCTAAATCCGCCAGTATTTGCATCTACCACGTTTAAATGTGCCAGTGGTAGTATTCTTTATTTCTGTAGAATTTGTAGATCTTTGAACAACGTTCCTTAAATTGGATGGCCTTTTAAAAGGGCTATTCCCCAAAACATCTGCCATATCCTTGTTACTTATAATTATTTTCCAGTTGTTGAGCATTGTGCTTTTTATTGTTCTCATGTCGCTGGTAATAGGCAAAGCGAACGCACCTCTAAAATCAGGAAAAGATGTTTGAGATAACAATAGAAGCGTGGGGGGATGCTTTGCATGATTGTTAGTTTCTGTGCTGCACTTTAAAATGTGTTTTGCTTTGTCTTGTGTCAAAATGCAGACCTCTTTAATGGCAATAGATAATAAATTAAAAGGGTAGCCTTTTTCCAGAAAAATTGTTGTTTTAAATACTCAGTGTTGGAAGTAACACCGTGCCCCACTAGTTAGTCTACGACTAAATCTGATTAGCTGCCCTTTCACAACACTTGTTTATTGCTAAGCACTATGCTGTCATTTCAGGGAACAAGCAGAGGCAAATTTCACTTACGGTTAAATTATTGTATTACAGTTTTAATACCTTTAGACCAAGGTCGGGTACAGAACCTGGGCTTGGAGTTTTCTGGGTAAGAGTCTTCCTTAACCGTGTCATTCACTCTGTCACAGGCATTTACTTCACTCCTATCCATTTTTATATTTATCTTTTATTTTTTTCTTTTACATATTTTATCCTTTGTGCATCATTGTTTTGTTCAACAACATCTTTGTAGATATTTTTTTCCGGAACATATTGGATTCTTCTGTTTTGCAATGTGTTTCAGTTGTTGCCATTTTTTGTTTTCCAGTTTCCTTCCAGACATCTTTGTCTCATTCCAGTTTTGTATGAACTTTCCCATGCATTTCCTGAGTGTTCCAAATTGTGCAAAATTTAAACTGTTATAAATAGTGTGACACATTTTGATTTGTTTTTATGCTGGTGTTTTATTTAAGACCATTCACCCTTCTAAGAGTTTTGTTGACAAATTTCCTTTTCTATATTCAAGCACTAATAATATTTCTTTTCTTAAATATTTTGCAATTGCCTCTGCTGGCACTCCATGGTGGAATTCTCCTCCTTCCTTTGTTTTCCTTTAATATTTTATACATTCTAGTTAACATCTTGCCTGTTATTTATTTATTTAATTTAGTTAATTATATTTATGTTTGCTTAATTAAGACCCCATTACTAAGTCAGGGCATACTTCATGTTCATGAAATCGGTTTTGCTTTAATCATTTCATTTTTGCTAGAAGTGCTCGTCTCAGCATCCACATCGTTCATAGAGTTCTCTCTCTCTTTTTCTGTAGTTCATATGAAATTGCATGTATTTGTAGTATATATAAGTGTTTTATTTTTCTGTTTGTTATAATAATTGCATAGTTTCTAGTGGATAAACCTTGTCACATTGTTGCATATTTCAGTATACAGAGCCTCAGCCTAAGCAATTTACGACCTGCAACAGGAGCATATTTTTCTAGTTTTTTGTTGTAAAACCTACATACAATCATTTATTTACATTTGTTTACCAGGAAGGCCAGCAAAGAAACATCCTTTTTAGTGGAGGCCTGGGGACAAAAAATGACACAGAAAAATGAACAGTAAAATATGAATGCAGAACCAGTCGCCGTGCTAGACAGGGGTCGAGGAAAGTAAATACTGTGGGAAGAAATAGCCAGGGGGTTGTTATGGCTAGGCTTGTATAGGCCCTAGGGCCGATAGCCTAGTACCAACCTATGAACAGAGTAATTATTCATTTAAAACAAGGCATCACAAGTTTAACATAAATATGAAAAAATGACTGAGGAAGAAAGACAAAAGAGTTACAAAGGGAATAAAATGTCAAGATTAAAGAAGGAGACGAACAATGCAGAAAGTTTGTGGTGGACAGATGCTCTAAAGGTGTACCTGCGATGTACATGAGTTGGAAAGAAAAAGGAGAAACTGAAAATGAACACAGAAGTTGGTGTGCAAGTAGAGTGAGAATAAAAGTAAATAGTGACCAAAGCTGAGGAAGTCATTATTTGTAAAAACCTTAGTTTAGCAGTGTCTCCTACCTGTTAGATAGATTTTGTAATCTGTTGTGTATGTAACCTATTGTCTTAAAGCTGAGGAAGTCATTATTTGTAAAAAGCTTAGTTTAGCAGTGTCTCCTACCTGTTAGATAGATTTTGTAATCCATTGTGTATGTAACCTATTGTCTTAAAGCTGAGGAAGTCATTATTTGTAAAACGCTTAGTTTAGCAGTGTCTCCTACCTGTTAGATAGATTTTGTAATCCGTTGTGTATGTAACCTATTGTCTTAAAGCTGAGGAAGTCGTTATTTGTAAAACGCTTAGTTTAGCAGTGTCTCCTACCTGTTAGATAGATTTTGTAATCCGTTGTGTATGTAACCTATTGTCTTAAAGCTGAGGAAGTCATTATTTGTAAAACGCTTAGTTTAGCAGTGTCTCCTACCTGTTAGATAGATTTTGTAATTCGTTGTGTATGTAACCTATTGTCTTAAAGCTGAGGAAGTCATTATTTGTAAAACGCTTAGTTTAGCAGTGTCTCCTACCTGTTAGATAGATTTTGTAATCCGTTGTGTATGTAACCTATTGTCTTAAAGCTGAGGAAGTCATTATTTGTAAAGCGCTTATTTTAGCAGCGTCTCCTACCTGTTAGATAGATTTTGTAATCCGTTGTGTATGTAACCTATTGTCTTAAGCTGAGGCAGTCATTATTTGTAAAAAGCTTAGTTTACCAGTGTCTCCTACCTGTTAGATAGATTTTGTAATCCGTTGTGTATGTAACCTATTGTCTTAAGCTGAGGCAGTCATTATTTGTAAAAAGCTTAGTTTAGCAGTGTCTCCTACCGTTTAGATAGATTTTGTAATCTGTTGTGTATGTAACCTATTGTCTTAAAGCTGAGGAAGTCATTATTTGTAAAACACTTAGTTTAGCGGTGTCTCCTACCTGTTAGATAGATTTTGTAATCAGTTGTGTATGTAACCTATTGTCTTAAAGCTGAGGAAGTCATTATTTGTAAAAAGCTTAGTTTAGCAGTGTCTCCTACCTGTTAGATAGATTTTGTAATTCGTCGTGTATGTAACCTATTGTCTTAAAGCTGAGGCAGTCATTATTTTTAAAAAGCTTAGTTTAGCAGTGTTTCCTACCTGTTAGATAGATTTTGTAATTCGTTGTGTATGTAACCTATTGTCTTAAAGCTGAGGAAGTCATTATTTGTAAAAAGCTTAGTTTAGCAGTGTCTCCTACCTGTTAGATAGATATTGTAATCCGTTGTGTATGTAATCTATTGTCTTAAAGCTGAGGCAGTCATTATTTGTAAAAAGCTTAGTTTAGCAGCATCTCCTACCTGTTAGATAGATTTTGTAATCCGTTGTGTATGTAACCTATTGTCTTAAAGCTGAGGAAGTCATTATTTGTAAAAAGCTTAGTTTAGCAGTGTCTCCTACCTGTTAGCTAGATTTTGTAATCCGTTGTGTATGTAACCTATGGTCTTAAAGCTGAGGAAGTCATTATTTGTAAAAAGCTTAGTTTAGCATTGTCTCCTACCTGTTAGATAGATTTTGTAATCCGTTGTGTATGTAACCTATTGTCTTAAAGCTGACAAAGTCATTATTTGTAAAAAGCTTAGTTTAGCAGCGTCTCCTACCTGTTAGATAGATTTTGTAATCCGTTGTGTATGTAACCTATTGTCTTAAAGCTGAGGAAGTCATCATTTGTAAAAAGCTTAGTTTAGCAGTGTCTCCTACCTGTTAGATAGATTTTGTAATCCGTTGTGTATGTAACCTATTGTCTTAAAGCTGAGGAAGTCATTATTTGTAAAAAGCTTAGTTTAACAGTGTCTCCTACCTGTTAGATAGATTTTGTAATCCATTGTGTATGTAACCTATTGTCTTAAAGCTGAGGAAGTCATTATTTGTAAAACGCTTAGTTTAGCAGTGTCTCCTACCTGTTAGATAGATTTTGTAATCCGTTGTGTATGTAACCTATTGTCTTAAAGCTGAGGAAGTCGTTATTTGTAAAACGCTTAGTTTAGCACTGTCTCCTACCTGTTAGGTAGATTTTGTAATCCGTTGTGTATGTAACCTATTGTCTTACAGCTGAGGAAGTCATTATTTGTAAAATGCTTAGTTTAGCAGTGTCTCCTACCTGTTAGATAGATATTGTAATCCGTTGTGTATGTAACCTATTGTCTTAAAGCTGAGGAAGTCATTATTTGTAAAACGCTTAGTTTAGCAGTGTCTCCTACCTGTTAGATAGATTTTGTAATTCGTTGTGTATGTAACCTATTGTCTTAAAGCTGAGGAAGTCATTATTTGTAAAACGCTTAGTTTAGCAGTGTCTCCTACCTGTTAGATAGATTTTGTAATCCGTTTTGTATGTAACCTATTGTCTTAAGCTGAGGCAGTCATTATTTGTAAAAAGCTTAGTTTAGCAGTGTCTCCTACCTGTTAGATAGATTTTGAATCTGTTGTGTATGTAACCTACTGTCTTAAAGCTGAGGAAGTCATTATTTGTAAAACACTTAGTTTAGCGGTGTCTCCTACCTGTTAGATAGATTTTGTAATCAGTTGTGTATGTAACCTATTGTCTTAAAGCTGAGGAAGTCATTATTTGTAAAAAGCTTAGTTTAGCAGTGTCTCCTACCTGTTAGATAGATTTTGTAATTCGTTGTGTATGTAACCTATTGTCTTAAAGCTGAGGAAGTCATTATTTGTAAAAAGCTTAGTTTAGCAGTGTCTCCTACCTGTTAGATAGATATTGTAATCCGTTGTCTATGTAATCTATTGTCTTAAAGCTGAGGAAGTCATTATTTGTAAAAAGCTTAGTTTAGCAGCGTCTCCTACCTGTTAGATAGATTTTGTAATCCGTTGTGTATGTAACCTATTGTCTTAAAGCTGATGAAGTCATTATTTGTAAAAAGCTTAGTTTAGCAGCGTCTCCTACCTGTTAGATAGATTTTGTAATCCGTTGTGTATGTAACCTATTGTCTTAAAGCTGAGGAAGTCATTATTTGTAAAAAGCTTAGTTTAGCAGTGTCTCCTACCTGTTAGATAGATTTTGTAATCTGTTGTGTATGTAACCTATTGTCTTAAAGCTGAGGAAGTCATTATTTGTAAAACACTTAGTTTAGCAGTGTCTCCTACCTGTTAGATAGATTTTGTAATTCGTTGTGTATGTAACCTATTGTCTTAAAGCTGAGGAAGTCATTATTTGTAAAACACTTAGTTTAGCGGTGTCTCCTACCTGTTAGATAGATTTTGTAATCCGTTGTGTATGTAACCTATTGTCATAAAGCTGAGGAAGTCATTATTTGTAAAAAGCTTAGTTTAGCAGTGTCTCCTACCTGTTAGATAGATTTTGTAATTCGTTGTGTATGTAACCTATTGTCTTAAAGCTGAGGAAGTCATTATTTGTAAAAAGCTTAGTTTAGCAGTTTCCCCTACCTGTTAGATTGATTTTGTAATTCGTTGTGTATGTAACCTATTGTCTTAAAGCTGAGGAAGTCATTATTTGTAAAACGCTTAGTTTAGCAGTATCTCCTACCTGTTAGATATATTTTGTAATCCGTTGTGTATGTAACCTATTGTCTTAAAGCTGAGGCAGTCATTATTTGTAAAAAGCTTAGTTTAGCAGTGTCTCCTACCTGTTAGATAGATTTTGTAATTCGTTGTGTATGTAACCTATTGTCTTAAAGCTGAGGAAGTCATTATTTGTAAAAAGCTTAGTTTAGCAGTGTCTCCTACCTGTTAGATAGATATTGTAATCCGTTGTGTATATAATCTATTGTCTTAAAGCTGAGGCAGTCATTATTTGTAAAAAGCTTAGTTTAGCAGTGTCTCCTACCTGTTAGATAGATATTGTAATCCGTTGTGTATGTAATCTATTGTCATAAAGCTGAGGAAGTCATTATTTGTAAAAAGCTTAGTTTAGCAGTGTCTCCTACCTGTTAGATAGATATTGTAATCCGTTGTGTATGTAATCTATTGTCTTAAAGCTGAGGAAGTCATTATTTGTAAAAAGCTTAGTTTAGCAGTGTCTCCTACCTGTTAGATAGATATTGTAATCCGCTGTGTATGTAACCTATTGTCTTAAAGCTGAGGCAGTCATTATTTGTAAAAAGCTTAGTTTAGCAGTGTCTCCTACCTGTTAGATAGATATTGTAATCCATTGTGTATGTAACCTATTGTCTTAAAACTGAGGAAGTCATTATTTGTAAAAAGCTTAGTTTAGCAGTGTCTCCTACCTATTAGATAGATTTTGTAATCCGTTGTGTATGTAACCTATTGTCTTAAAGCTGAGGAAGTCATTATTTGTAAAAAGCTTAGTTTAGCAGTGTATCCTACCTCATTGGACCTCTTCAAATGCAATCAGGACAATTGGATTGTAACCGTAAATTCATCCAGGTGGTTCCACCTGTGTCCCTCTTGGACACGGGCATTAAGTGCTGATCATGGAAATAAGGGCAGAACTTCACTAGGATTATAAGGGTCCTAGGGCTATTATCCTAGTAACTTCCTATGATCCTAAGAAAACTTTTTTGAGGGGGAGTCAATCACATCAAAGATGTAAATTAGAACTGAAAGTATAATTGAAAATAAAGTTTGACATTTGACACAGATTTTACTGGAGAAGGCAATTTTCAGGAAAATATTTTTAGGGAGCTAGGCTACTCAGAGTGTTGCTTACAAGAACTTAGGAAGAAGTATTAAAAGGTAGAGTGAATAAGTTTGCACCCCAGCTGGGGAGTGATAACTTAGATACTGTTTCTAAAAATCATGAAAGGGAAATGCTTAAAGAAACAGAAAAAGCCTCCTATGAGGGTGTATTTGTGACCAACAATGATCGTGATGCATGGTTAATCAGGAACATTATAGAAAAGGAATGGGAAAGATTTGTAAGCTTATTGGATTTGGCCAATATTTTTGACAAACCCTTAAAAATGTATATTTAAAAAGAGTCCTAATATTAAGGACATATTAGAGAATCATAGGTTTGAAAATAGTTTATGTAGACACAAAAAAGCAGGCACCTTTAAATCTGGTTCTTGCCCCAGTGTCCCTGTGTGTTAAATGCTGAGTGTGTTTATATAGCAGGAAGCGATAAATATATAACTGGCAAAATGTACACCAATTGTGGTACCAGAGGAGTGGTTTACAGTGTGGTATGTGATAAATGTAATGCATTTTATATTGGGAAAACCAAGAGGAATCTTAGAAATAGAACATACGAACATGGATATGATATTAAAAGAGTTCTAAACATGCCTAGTATAAATATGTGAATTAGCCATTTTTTTTATTTTGTATTCTTGAAGTAGTACTTGTTGATACTAGGGGAGGACCATGGGAGGCAAAATAGAATACAAAGAGTTTTATTGGCAAATTATTTTAGAAGCCAACAGATATGATAGGTTCATAGGTAGGTACTAGGCTATTGCCCCTGGGGCATAATTAAGCCCAGACAAACATTTTTTGCTTATGCTTCCTACCAAGTGGTCTAGTTTCCTGTGCCCCTGTCTAGCAGGGCCACCAAAGTGATTTCTGGGGTGTGGTCTAGTTTCCTGTGCCCCTGTCTAGCATGGCCACCAAAGTGATTCCTGGGGTGAATTTCCTGTTTCCCATCCACTCATCAAGATTCCTCTTGAAGAGCGCTAATGAGGAGGTCTACCACACATTTATGGGGACCTTATTCCAGATCAAGGGAAGTCTCTGGGACATGAATCTGTCCCGCCAAGTCCTGTTTATTGTTGATGTCAGGTTTACGTCCTTTAAGCGAGTACCTCTGGTGGATTGGGTTTTCCTTAGGTGGAGCATTTCTAGCAATTCAGGGTTTGACATAGCCTTGTATGTCAGACAGAGATAATCTCTGAGTAGCTGGTACACGACAAAGTACAGTCTGAGTTTTTTTAGCCTCATGGCATAAGACATCTGTTTGAGGGCCGTTATCCTCTTTGTGAGGTACTTTTGAGGCCTATCCAGTTGTTGCAGATGTCTTGTTAGGTACATCCCGAATGAGGCATTATATTCAATAATGGGTCTAATGAATGATGAGTAGAGGGGGACAATAACATCCTTATTCCTGGATGCAAACCTTTTTGTGATGAGGTGGGCCACGTAGAAGGATTTTCTAACCACTTTAGCAATATGGCTATCGAAGGAGAGGTTACTGTCTACCTGAGCCCCTAGGTCTCTTATCACACTCTCCATGGTAAGTGAGCTATCACTTATGTTGTAATTCATAGGTACTTGGTTTTTCCCAAAGGGGATGATGATGCACTTTATGGCATTTAGCTTGAGACCGTGGTTTTGGCACCATGTATTTGTGTCCGTAAGACCCTTTTGAAGGATATCTACATCAGTAGGGGTCTCAATTATGGCAACCAGTTTGCGTCATCTGCGAACTTTGTTAGACATAGTCCCTCCGTGTTTGCTTCTACCGCCGAGAAGTAGATACTGAACAGGAGGGGTCCCAGGACTGAGCCCTGTGGTATACCACTAGTCACAGGTTTGGAGTCGGACCTAGCGTTTCTTATTCTCACTGAATGGGTTCTATCCATGAGCCAGTTAGCAAACCATCTTGTAATGTAGGGGTTTATATTTAGGTTGGTAAGTTTGTCAATAATTCCTGAATGGGGAATGGTATTGAAGGTCTTTGCAAGATCAAGGTATGCTGTGTGAACCACCTTTCCATCATCTATTGCTTTAGTGACCATTTCAAAAAAGTCAACCAGATTTAGCAGACAAGACCTTCCCTTTATGAACCCAAACTGGGTGGGGTCAAGGGTTTGTAGGTTCCCAATGTCTTTGTTTATGAGTTCCATGATGATGCGCTCCATGGCCTTCCAGATAAGACTCATCAGACTGATGGGGCGGTAATTCCCGGGGCCAGTGGTGGCACCTCCTTTGTGGAGTGGAATAACTGTTGCCATGTGCCACTCTGTGGGCACATAGCCTGAAGTGAAGCTGTGGGTAAACATGGTATTAAGGTGAGGGATTAATTTGTTTTGGAGTTCATGTAGTACGCAGCCTGGGATGCTGTCTGTTCCCATGGATGCGGTGTTTCCTGCCTTGCAAAGTGCTATTTTCACCTGAGTGTCTGTGATTTTAGGGGCAGTACAATCTTCTGGTATGGAAATGGGCCCTTTGGGGGGTGAGGGTGGGGTGAAGTTTGCACTGAATCTATCTGCCAGTATATTGGTGATGTCAGTTGGTTCCGTGAATTTTGAGCCATTATGCTGTAGCTCAGAGCAGATCTGCAAGTTGTTATTTAGGTTCATAGGTTCATAGATTAGTACTATGCTAACTGCCCTTGCATGCCATTTTTAAGCCTAGCCAATTATCCCTTGTGAGACTCAAACTCTGCACCTTGTGCTTGCAAGACAAACACCTGACCCATTAGGCCACCATCCCAACCCCTTTAGGTTTTTGACATACCTAAAAATGCTTTGTGATTGTCTTTGGTGTCTGTTGCCATTTTTCCTTCAAAGCTCACCTTAGAGGATTTTATAAGGGATCTTAGTTTTTTGTTAAGGTTGGTCAGGGAGCTCCTCCATTCCTGGGTTTTTACTCTTTTTTTGTAATAATTTCTTCCTTCTATTATAGAGCTTATTTATGGCCGGGGTCCCCCAGACTGGTTTCTTCTTTTTGAAGGAGTGGGTCTTGGTCTTGTTTGGGATAGCACAGTCCATGTACTCATGTAGGTGCTTGTAGAGTGTTTTGGTGTAGGATATAGCAGATTCAATCATATTACCTTTCTGCTGGGGAGTAGCGAAGTTTGCCACCTCTGTCCTGAGTTGCATAAAGTTCGCCTTGGAGAAGTTTTTCACCATGGATTCTTTTGGGGCGGGGTACAAAATGACTAAATGAGACTGTCTCCTTGGCCCCAGTATTGAAACTTACGGCTGCTAGATTATGATAAACTTTATAGTATATAGTTAGGAATTAGTAAAAGGTTTTCTTATTGGAAATTATTTTTTAAATTTTATATGTGATGGTTTTATATGTTATTAATAATATTTTTACAAGACACAGGAGATTTTGGTCAGTGAAACAGATTTATAAAGTTGGCCACTAGATTTTGGTCTAGGACAAGATATTTAGATATGTGGTGGAATAGTTAAAACAAATAAATGTTATATGTTTTTATAAAATAAATATATTTACATGAAAATATTTATATTTGTAATGGGGTGGATGCTTTTTTAGGAAAGTAATTTTTAACAAGTTGATAATATTATATGAGGTGTATGAATGAGACAGGTTTTAATAGAATAGTAACCTAATGGGGGTGGATGCTTTTTTAGGAAATTAATTTTTTAACAAGTTCATAATATTATATGAGGTGTATGAATAAGACAGGTTTTTAATACAATAGTAATCAAATTCTGACAAATATTTCATTGGTGCTTCCAACCAGTTTCCTGTATAAAAAATAAGAATTTTAATTGGTATTAATACATCTGATGAAGTCTGGAACTGGACAAAATTGGGGTGACACATTAAAGTGTTTGCATTTATGTGCTTTATAGTTTTGTGTGTTTAATAAACTTTTTTTACATTTACGAACGGTGGTTGTCCTTCTGAAGTACCTTATTGATGATTTTTTGGTTTAGTACAATTCAGGCACTTCTCCTCATTTGTTTTTTTTTTAGATTTATATCTATGTTGTCATGTTTACACAGTGTCCAGTGTAATTGTTTTCAGATTTACATCTATTGTCATGTTTACACAGTGTCCAGTGTAATTATTTTCAGATTTACATTTATGTTGTCATGTTTACACAGTTTCCATTGTACTTGTTTTTTAGATTTACATCTTTGTTGTCATGTTTACACAGTGTCCAGTGTACTTGTTTTTAGATTTACATCTATTGTCATGTTTACACAGTGTCCAGTGTGCTTGTTATTAGATTTGCATCTATGTTGTCATGTTTACACAGTGTCCAGTGTAATTGTTTTCAGATTTCCATCTATGTTGCCATGTTTACACAATGTCCATTGTGCTTGTTTTTAGATTTACATCTATGTTCTCATGTTTACACAGTGTCCAGTGTACTTGTTTTTAGATTTACATCTATTATCATGTTTACACAGTGTCCAGTGTACTTGTTTTTAGATTTACATCTATGTTGTCATGTTTACACAGTGTCCAGTGTACGTGTTTTTAGATTTACATCTATTGTCATGTTTACACAGTGTCCAGTGTGCTTGTTTTTAGATTTACATCTATGCTGTCATGTTTACACACTGCCCAGTGTATTTATTTTTAGATTTACATCTATGTTCTCATGTTTACACAGTGTCCAGTGTACTTGTTTTTAGATTTACATCTATTGTCATGTTTACACAGTGTCCAGTGTGCTTGTTTTTAGATTTACATCTATTGTCATGTTTACACAGTGTCCAGTGTACTTGTTTTTAGATTTACATCTATTATCATGTTTACACAGTGTCCAGTGTACTTCTTTTTAGATTAACACAACGTACTCAACACTCTAGTCATAGGTGACTCTATAGTCAGGCACACTGATGTTCCACTCACCAGGCTAAACAAGGAAAAAGTTACTGTCCACTGCCTGTCAGGTGCCAGGATCCACCAAATAACACATGTACTCAGGTCACTCCACAGCAAGTACAAATATGACTTTCCCTGGACTACATGAAAAGAGACATGGAGGAGCTGTCCGATCTTGTAGCCAAGGCAGGTATGACCCTAGCCTTGAGTAGCATCCTGCTATCACCCAGAATGATACCACAGTACAAGGACAAAATTATTGACTTCAACAATTGGCTAAGGTTCTGGTGTCATTCTAAGGAGATCCAGTATCTGTCTGCCTGGGATGACATGACTGACAAACCACAATGTTTTGCCAGAGATGGCCTGCACCTGTCGCCCTTAGGATTCAGGATACTGGCTAAGGCTCTTTCCACCCCTATAGTGCCTTTTTTAGGTAAGATTCAAATGACAAATTCACCACTGTATCAGGTACAAGGAAGCAAAATCTGAGGGTAATGCTACTTAATGTTAGAAGTCTAAACCTCAAAATGCACTCACTCGAGGTACTCCTTAAAATGGAGAACATTGACATTTGTGCAGTGACAGAGACCTGGTTCAATGCTACAGAGAGAAACCCTGCATTGCCAGGCTATAATTCATACCACACCTTTCGGCCACCTAACCTGGACCGAAGCACTAAAGGCGGAGGCGTGTCCATATTCATTAAGGATATCCACACCTCCAGGCTAGTTGCTCAGCATAATACATCCGAGATTATCCAAGTGCAGCTTACTCTTGGCAAGACCAAATCCAAATTGTAGCTTGTTACAGATCCCCCACCATGCTGCAGAATTCCCATTCCTCATTTCTTGATACACTGGGAAATATTAGGGTACAACCTAACACCCTAATAATGGGTGATTTCACTACCCCACCATTAAATGGGAAAACTACTCATGTGCCAACTCTTGTGCTCAACGTTTTCTAGAACTCATAAATTCCAATGCCTTGGACCAACTTATCCACACCCCCACCAGGGGCAGCAATATCCTAGACCTGGTCATTACCAACATGGGCAACCAGTGTTCCACACCAGAGGTCAATTCCTCATTGGTTAGATCCGACCACAAGCAAATCACCATAGACATCCACATCCCACCCCCACCCTCCATTAGGAAACCACCATAAAAAAATTCTCCAAAGTCAACTTCACACTTCATAAGACAGAAATGGTAAAGTTGATGACACCCATTCTGGCAGACAATAGAGGTATGACTGCTGAATCCTATACAATTGCACTTTATAAGCACTTACACAAGTGCATGGATTGTGCAATCCCTAACAGAACCAAGATGCTATCCTTCAAAAAAGGAAGCCGATCTGGGGGTCCCCGTGCCATAAACAAACTCTACAAGGGAGGGTGGCCTAATGGTTAAGGTGTTTGCCTTACAAACACAAGGTGTAGGGTTTGAGTCTCACAAGAGATACTTGGCTAAGCTTAAAATGGCTCGCAAGGGCAGTTAGCTTAGTACGAACCTATGAAGAACAGAAGAAAGAAACTGTTGCAAAAAAAGAGTAAAATCCCATGATTGGAGGAATGCCATGGTCAGCCTCAGTAAGAAGCTGAGATCCCTCATAAAATCCTCCAAAGCCAGTTATGAAAACAAAATTGCCACTGATTCAAAAGACAGCCACAAAGCATTCTATAGCTATGTCAAGAATCTCAATGGCAACACTCAGATCTGCTCTGAGTTACAGCACAATGGCACTAAATATACAGAACTGACATTGCCAACATCCTGGCAGATAGGTTCAGTGCTAACTTTACCCCTCTCTCATCCCCTAAAGCGCCCATCTCTATACTGGAAGAATGCAAAGTTGCTGTAATCATGGCTGCACAGATAAAAAACACACTCTCCAAAGCCAAGAACATAGCTGCATGGGACATGACAACATCTCAGGCTGCGTTCTACATGAACTACAGAACAAACTGGCACCCTACCTAAGTACCATGTTCAATCAAAGCCTCACCTCTGGCTTTGTGCCCACTGAATGGTGCACAGCAACGGTTATCCCACTCCACAAAGGGGGAGCCACCATGGACTCCGGGAACTACTGCCCCATTAGCCTGATGAGCCTGGTCTGCAAGGCTATGGAATGTATCATCATGGAACTTATAAACAGTGACATTGGTAATCTCCAAACTCTGGACCCTACCCAGTTCGGGTTTGTAAAAGGCAGATCATGTCTCCTAAACCTGACAGACTCCTTTGAAGCGGTCACCAAAGCCGTAGATGAGGGTAAGGT
Source organism: Protopterus annectens (assembly GCF_019279795.1). Taxonomy (NCBI): domain Eukaryota; kingdom Metazoa; phylum Chordata; order Ceratodontiformes; family Protopteridae; genus Protopterus; species Protopterus annectens. Next base: position 1,103,877,717 of record NC_056726.1, read on the forward strand.
GGTTCACACAGCCTCTCTAGATCTCACCAAGGATTTCGACACCATCCCCCACTCTGGAATTATAGATAAACTCACTAAACTAGGGATAAATCCTTATGTCACAAGATGGGTTGCCAACTGGCTCACTGACAGAACCCACACTGTGAAGAGAGCAGACTCTATATCCAACTTCAGACCAGTGACAAGTGGAGTACCACAGGGTTCAGTCCTAGGTCCTTTCCTGTTTGGTATCTACTTCTCTGAAGTACAGGCTAACACAGAAGGTCTTTGGCTAACAAAGTTCACAGATGACTGCAAACTAAGAGCCATAATCAAAACTCCTAACAATGTGGACATCCTATAAAAGGGCCTCACTGAGACAGATGCCTGGTGTCAAAGCCATGGCCTCAAGCTCAATGCCAAAAAGGGCATTGTCATCCCTTTTGGTAAAAACTCTGTACCCATGAACTACCACATAGGTGGTAGTCTACTTAACACTGAAATTGTGATGAGAGACCTTGGGACACAGGTGGACAGTAGTCTCTGCTTTGATAATCACATTGCCACCGTAGTCAGGAAATCCTTCTAAGTGGCACACCTCATCACAAAAGGTTTCTCATCGAGGAAAAAAGAGGTCATTGTCCCCCTCTTCTCATCACTCATTAGACCCATTATAGAGTACAACGTCCCTTTTGGTATGTACCTCACAAGACATCTACAACAACTGGAAAGGCCACAGAAATACCTCACAAAGAGGATTACCAGCCTCAAACACATGCCCTATGCAGACTGTCTCAAAATACTCCAGCTTTACTCTGTCACATATCACCTACTCAGAGGTGATCTCTGCCTAACATACAAAGCTATGTCAAACCCAGAGCTTTTGGACATGCTCCACTTAAAAAAATCCCAATCCCCCCTGAGCTATACGCTCTAGGGTCCTAAACCTTGTCACCACAATAAACAGAACATGCTGGAGGGATAGATTCCTGTCCCAGAGACTTCCCATACTCTGGAACAAATTATGTATCTATATTAAACAAAGCTTTTCATTAGCACTCTTCAAGAAAAATCTTGATGACTGGATGGGAGATAGGAAATTCACCCCGGGGATCACTTCTGTGACTCTGCTTGACAGGGGCACAAGAAAATAATTTTCTTGGATGCCAAAAGCTAGGGTACCATTTGGCTAGGCTTATATAGGCTCTAGGGCCAATAGCCTAGCCCCTACCTATGAACCTATATATGTTGTCATGTTTACACAGTGTCCAGTGTACTTGTTTTTAGATTTACATCTATGTTATCATGTTTACACAGTGTCCAGTGTACTTGTTTTTAGTTTTACATCTATTGTCATGTTTACAGTGTCCAGTGTACTTGTTTTTTAGATTTACATCTAAGTTATCATGTTTACACAGTGTCCAGTGAACTTGTTTTTAGATTTACATCTATTGTTATGTTTACACAGTGTCCAGTGTACTTGTTTTTAGATTTACATCTGTTGTCATGTTTACACAGTGTCCAGTGTAACAACCTTGAAACTCTGTGTGTTTAAGTATCCCGGCCTTCAGCAATAGTGTATGCCAGCCTGCAGCAAGATGTGTAACTGGTTTTAGTTTTGTACTGCAAAACGTGCAATTTCCTGTATTTCCTACCTTTTATATAGATTTTCTGAGATATCTAGTATGCAGTACAATATCTTGAGCTTCCAATATTAACTTTTCTTCTTTTGGTTTAAATTTTTCTTGCCTGAGCTATTTGTACATCAACCGTTGAGCATCATGAGATTGTTCCAGGTGTTTTTATACTTTCTGCTATAACTGTGGACTTTCCACATTCATTTTCTGTTCTTCCCAGTTGTGTTCTTTGTTTAATACAATCTGTTATCAACTGATTTTGTCACATCCCTGCTTGTTTCTTAAAAGTTTCTGCCATCCTAAGCAAAGATGTAATTTTTGACTTATTTTCTTCATGTTTTAGAACTTTCATTTTGTTTGGATCCGAAGATACCAATAAACATGTAAGGCATTCTACTATCACCAAAGTATATGTGTAGTCAGTTTTTTTTGGGGGTCTATGCAATATCTTATCAGGGTGGTCTTCCATCTCTCTCAACTTTCTGATTTGAAGGCCTGCATTTGCACTTGCTCACTCAAAAAAAAAAAATGTATCTGCTTTTACTGTATTTGTGTTTCTTCCTACTTTATTTTGCTTTTGCGTCATCTTAAAAGTACTCAATTGTATGTATTACTGATTGGTGTAACTCATTCTAAGCCTTTTAGTTTAAGCACTTGGGTTTCGGGCCAGTTATTTTACATTAAAAAGGTTAGTGGTCTGCACTCTTGTGGGAGGAGGGACTGGACTCTGCCCTTCTAGCTGGGAATTTCTGGTTAAAGGCTTATAGTGCCTGCATATTTGAACTGCTTCTTACTGAAATTGGTACTCCTTGTTTGCTGTAGCATAGACTAGATCCAGGCCTGCTGAATCTAGCTTTGTTTGTATAACTTGAGCACTAATCCAGACATTCTTTAAAGTATTCAGTTGTATTTATTACTGCTTGGTAGTAACTTGATTAAAGTGTAGCTATCAATCTAAGTCTTTTGGATTAAGCACTTGGGCTTCAGGCCAGTTGTTTTACATTAGGAAGGTTTGTGGCCTGCACTGTGGTGGCAGTACAGGTAGCGTACATCCTTCTAAGTTGGGAACTGCTGATTGAGAGCCCAGTGTCTGTTATTCTAAAAGTGTATTAGTTCTGGTTTAAGCACTTGGGCTTCAGGCCAGTTATTTTACATTAAAAGGGTTTGTGGTCTGCACTCTTGTGGGAGGAGATGCTGGACTCTGCCCTTCTGAGCTGGGAATTTCTGGTTAAAGGCTTATAGTGCCTGCATATTTGAACTGCTTCTTACTGAAGTTGGTGCACCTTGTTTGCTGTAGCATAGACTAGATCCAGGCCTGCTGAATCTAGCTTTGTTTGTATAACTTGAGCACTAATCCAGGCATTCTTTAAAGTATTCAATTGTATTTATTACTGCTTGGTAGTGACTTAATTAAAGTGTAGCTATCATTTTAAGTCTTTTGGATTAAGCACTTGGGCTTCAGACCAGTTGTTTTACATTAGAAAGGTTTGTGGCCTGCACTGTGGTGGCAGGACAGGTAGCTTACATCCTTCTAAGTTGGGAACTTCTGATTGAGGGCTCAGTGTCTGTTATTCTAAAAGTGTATTAATTCTGGTTTAAGCACTTGGGCTTCAGGCCAGTTGTTTTACATTAAGAAGGTTTGTGGTCTGCTCTGCAGTGGCAGAACAGGTAGCTTACATCCTTCTAAGTTGGGAACTGCTGATTGAGGGCTCAGTGTCTGTTATTCTAAAAGTGTATTAGTTCTGGTTTAAGCACTTGGGCTTCAGGCCAGTTATTTTACATTAAGAAGGTTCGTGGTCTGCACTCTTGTGGGAGGAGAGGCTGGACTCTGCCCTTCAGAGCTGGGAATTTCTGGTTAAAGGCTTATAGTGCCTGCATATTTGAACTGTTTCTTACTGAAATTGGTACACCTTGTTTGCTGTAGCATAGACTAGATCCAGGCCTGCTGAATCTAGCTTTGTTTGTATGCTTGTTTGTTTGCTTGTTATTTCCCTAAAACGCTAATTCCACCTAAAATGCGGCTTTTCAGTGCTTCTGTGGATTCCTAGTGATATCTGCATTGCTTACTGTACTTATTTCCTTGTTTCACTTGAAAGAAAGTTACTGTTTGTCATTTTTGCATTTAAGTTACCTGTAACACATTGCATTTAAGTTACCTGGCACTTGCTCATTAAAGCAATTATATAAGTCAGCACTAAAATATTAAAAGCACTACACCCTCACAAACTCTCCTTGAGTACCTCGTTCCCCATTGGCCCTTTTTTTTCAATTATAAAGGAATTCCCAATACTATTCTAGCATGTCCAAAGGTCAGTTGTCAATCTCCTCTCCAGTCCAGCTGGCGAATCTGGGAATCTTGAGGCAATGTTACAACTGCCTCATGTACACAGACAACCCTGTCCGCCTCCCAACAAATTCCAACACATGTGAGAGATGCAACCTTATAGCCATACTGGAGGCTAAGCTCTCTCAACTCAGAACTGGCGAAGCCAGTCAGGAGGAGAATGAAACCACACTCACTACAATTCCAGTCTCACATAGACCTACCACGACAGCAAACCAAACACATAAACACACAAAGCCATACTCGGAGGCTCTAAATAAAAATCTGCCTAAGCAGCAGAGACCTCCAAAGCAGACACCCAAGCAACCGCTACGCCAAAACAAAACACATGCAACACATAGCTCACAAAGCCACTGTGCCGAACAGTCACAGCCCTTAAGGCTAAACAACACACCTGATACACTTGTAATAGGTGACTCTACCGTCAGGCACACTGACATCCTGCTCACCAGGCTGAACAGGGAGAAGGTCAAGGTGAGCTGCCTGTCGGGCGCTAGGATCCACCACATAACACAAGCACTCAGGTCATTCCAAGGCAAGTACAAATATGACTCAGTCATTGTCCATGCTGGTGTGAATGACCTGAGACGTACCCCCCTGGACTACATGAAAAGAGACATAGAGGAGATCTCTGAGCATGTAGCACAGGCCGGTAGGACCCTGACCTTGAGCAGCATCTTACCCTCACCAAGAATGATGCCACAATATGAAGACAAGATGATCAATTTCAACAATTGGCTTAAGTATTGGTGTCATTCAAAGGGGATCCAATGCCTGTCAGCCTGGGATGACATGCTCGACAAGCCATGATGCTTCGCTAGGGACGGCTTGCACCTGTCACCCCTGGGCTTTCAGATATTGGCAAAGGCTCTTGCTACCCCCATACTGCCTTTTTTAGGCAAGGCTCAAAAGACAAACCCACCTCCATTGGTATCACAAGGGATAAGAAACTAAGAGTAATGCTACTCAACGCCAGAAGTCTAAACCTCTAGATGCACGCACTCAAAACTCTCCTTAGCATGGAGAACATCGATATCTGTGCAGTAACAGAAACCTGGTTCACGGCTCCTGAGAGCACCTCAGCAGTACCAGGTTATACCTCATACCATGCTTTTCAGCCCCAAACCTTGGACCGAACCACAAAAGGAGGGGGAGTAGCGATATTCGTCAAAGATACCCAATCCTCCAGGTTGGTGGCACAGCACGAAGCATCAGAGACTATCCATGTGCAACTAACAGTGGGTAAAACTGCCTTCCAGTTTATAGCCTGCTACAGACCACCCTCCCAAACCCAGGAACCCCACTCGGCCTTCCTGAGAACACTGGAAAATATGAAGGTCTCTCCAAACACCATTATACTGGGCGACTTCAACTACCCAAACATAGACTGGGAGCAGGTTCCTAGAATTTATAAACTCAAATGCTATGGAACAACTTGTTACCACTCCCACAAGAGGGGAAAACATACTGGACCTGATCATCACCAACATGGGGACTCTATGCTCCAGACCAGAAGTGTATCCCTCACTGGTAAGATCAGACCATAAACTAATCTCACTGGATATTCACTTCCCGACCCCACCCTCTGCCCTGAAAACCACAGTGAAAAACTTTACTAAAGCAAATTTCACACTCCTCAAAACCGAGGTGGAATCCTTCAAAGCCCCCGGGCCTGTGGAAAATATGGCCCAGACCGCAGAATCCTTTATAAATGCACTTTGAACACCTTCAGGAATGCATGGATCATGCAATCCCAAATAAAACCAAGACCCAATCCTCCAAAGGCAGACATCCTGTCTGGTGGACCCCAGCCATAAACAAACTATACAATAGAAGGAAGAAGTTACTACATGACAGAGCAAAATCCCAAAAAGGGAAGGCATCTCTGATCAGTATTAGCAAAAAACTACGGGCACTCATAAAATCGTCTAAGGCCAGCTTTGAGAGAAAAATTGCACAGGACACTAAGGATAATCACAAGGCTTTCTTTAGTTATGTTAGGAACCTGGGTGGGAATTCCCAGATATGCTCAGAATTAGTCCAAAATGACAAAAAATACACCAAACCCACAGACATTGCCACCATCCTAGCTGACAGGTTCAGCGCAAACTTCTCCCCCCCTCCCCACCAAAAGGCCAAATATCTATCCCAGCAGAGTGCTGCCCCCCTGACATCTCAGATGCTCAGGTAAGAACTGCCCACTCCAAAGCAAAAAACACAGCATCAATGGTACCAAATGGTGTCCCGGGCTGAGTCCTACATGAACTCCAAGAAGAGCTAAACCCAAACATAAAACTACTGTTCACTCTCAGCCTTACTACAGGATATGTACCCAAAGAGTGGCATACAGCAACAGTGGTCCCTCTCCACAAAGGTGGTGCCTCAACGGATCCTGGAAACTATCGCCCCATAAGCCTGACTAGCTTGGTCTGCAAAGCTATGGAAAGGATCATCATGGACCTCATAAATAAAGATATTGAGGACCTACAGACACTGGATCCTACCCAGTTCGGCTTTGTTAAGGGCAGATCCTGCCTCTTAAACCTGGTTGATTTCTTTGAAACAGTCACCAAGGCCATTGACGAGGGGAAGGTGGTCCACACAGCCTACCTGGACCTGCAAAAGCCTTCGATACAATACCCCACTCGGGCATTATAGATAAGCTCACAAGCTTAAATATAAACACCTATGTCACCAGATGGGTTGCAAACTGGCTCAAGGACAGAACCCACATGGTTAGAATTGCTGGAGCCATGTCAGACTCCAAACCAGTTACAAGTGGTGTCCCACAAGGCTCAGTCCTGGGACCTCTCTTGTTCGGTATATATTTCTCGGAGGTACAGGCCAACACGGAAGGACTGTGGCTGACCAAGTTTGCAGATGACTGCAATAATCGACTCTCCAGCCAACACAAGCATCCTCCAAAAGGTCCTCATAGAAACAGACAACTGGTGCCAGAGCCATGGCCTCAAGCTAAATGCCAAAAAGTTTATAGTCATCCCCTTTGGCAAGAACAAAGTGCCCACAAATTACCACATAGGTGGTAATCCATTAAGTACAGTAGAAGTAATTAGGGACCTGGGGACCCAAGTTGATAGCAATCACTCATTTGACAACCACATGGCCAAAGTGGTCAGAAAAACATTTTATATAGCCCACCTAATCATGAAGGGATTCACATCTAGTTCAGGGGAGGTCATTGTGCCTCTTTACTCATCCCTCATCAAGCCCATAATTGAGTACAATGCCCCTTTTGGGATGTACCTTACCAGACACCTGCAGCAACTGGAAAGACCCCAAAAGTACCTCACCAAGAGGAACAAAGGGCTCAAACAGATGCCATATGCTGCCCGGTTAAAGAAACTGCAGCTCTACTCAGTGGCATACCACCTGCTCAGAGGCAATCTGTGCCTGACGTATAAAGCCATGTCCAACCCAGAATTAATGGACATGCTGCACCTCAGAAAATCCAAATCCCATCGAGCTACGCGCTCGAGAGACTTGAACCTCAGCACTGAAATAAATAGGATATGCAGGAGGGACAGATTCATAACCCAGAGGCTCCCTTCACTCTGGAATAAAATCCCAGTCCAGGTTAGGCAGAGTCCCTCATTGACTCTCTTCAAGAGGAATCTTGATGAGTGGATGGGAGATCGTAGGTTTACCCATGGTATCACTTCTGTGTCACTGTTAGACAGAGACACAGTATACTAACCTCGAAAAAGGGCATAGCAAAATTAATTTAAAATGGGTGGCGAAAGCCAAACACACTCTGGCTAGGCTTATAAATGCCCTAGGGCAGATAGCCTAGTATGAACCTATGAACCTAAGCACAGATTATTGTGTATTACTTGACAGGCAACAAGTAGTTTGCTTGTTTTCCTGAAAGCGTATACAGGTCTTCTACGGACAGTCAATCAGCCCAAACCTTTAAGTTACACCAGGAAATGCAAGTTGATTTACAGCACAAATTTCCTCAAAGGTAAATCAGTTTTCAGCATTAGTTTCAGTCCTATCAATAAAAATATTTCTTACTGAATTTTATTCTCATTTGTCCATGCTGCATTTCTTCCCCTTCATCGATTTCCAGATACTTACACCCTCACTATTGTTCCAAATATTTTATATCACATTCTTCCCCGAGTTTTATATTTTCTGGGTTCGGAGGGTGGCCTAGTGGTTAAGGTGTTTACCTTACAAAGACAAGGTGCAGGGTTTGAGCCTCACAAGGGATAATTGGCTAGGCTTACAATGGCATGCAAGGGCAGTTAGCCTAGTACTAACATATGAACCTAGATTGCTCATTTTCTCCTTTCAAATGTTGCTTTTATCAAGACCAAATTACTTTCTTATATCTGTGGTTTTAATTATTTGTAGCTGTTCTTTAAGGAGTTTATCTGATGAACTATACAGTTTTACATTATCCTTAAATAGTAGATGAGGTATATTTTGAGAAGATGGTTTTACTGCAGTCACACTGAATCCATGACTAGGCTATAGAAAGTAAGGCAAAACTGCAGTGGTGACAGAGACATCCTGGAATATTTCACTCTGGATTTTCTCACCCTGGATAGTAACATGCCCTTTCGTGGTTTATAATAAATGCAATAAAATTCCTTAATGTGTGATGGATCTTGTATATTACGCAAATATTCTATTATCCAGGAGTGCAGATACAACCAATTTTTTTCTGTGTAATCTGTTCACACTATAATGTGAGACATGTTTTTATAGGTCTCCACTATAGATTTGCTGAGTTAAGGATGAGCCTTTATTCCATATGAATCTCTCTTTATTTCCCTTCTGTTACTAAAGCCACAAATGAATTTTTATCTAAATAGCAGCGTACTCTGCTGCATCACTTACAGTATATAGCCTGCATGCTTGTGTGTAGCTGGAAGACAGGTCAATTGTTGTTAGGTATGAGCATGGTTTTCCTCATTAGTACCCAGTAATGTGTTATTCTAGGCTGTACATAGAAGTAGTTTTACTCAAGGTTAAATCATAGAGCAAAGATGTTGATACCGTTGACCAAACGTTAGGATTTCATCTGGACCAGACATTTTCCAACTGTGAATGTTTTTAAATTTATATCAGTAGACGTTACATAATTCCAATCCTTATTCTGTGATTTCTTATTTCTTTCTTTATCAGTTTGGCTTCCTTGATCTGTTCAAATGGTTCCTCATAGATATTTCTCCAGAATTTATTGATATCCTCTATTTTCTGTGTTTTTCCAGTTATTGTTTTTCCATTCAGACCCCTTTCTTATTTGCAGTGATTTTATGTTGCCATCTTGACTAGTATGGACATTATAAGTTCTTACTGTTGTATTGTTAGTTATAAAACTCTTGACAAACATTTATTTATTTTATTTATTTATATGACATTTGTTGACCGGATTGGTCCATCTAGGCTGAGGTCCTTTTTCAGTGGAGACCCGGAGAGAAAAGCTCCAGAGTTGCAAAATATATGGAAGTTACAAGAATAAAAACATTTGCTAATACACAAAAAAAAAATACCTAACAATGAAAAACAAGTATACAATGATAATACTGATTACAAATTATATACATTGTTGGCTAGCTATGTATATAAGGCAGGTAGTCCAGGAGAGATTGAATTTAATGTAGAGAGAGGAGAAGCTAGTAAGGAGTGTTTGGGTAGCAGTGAAGGAGAGATAAGAGTGCAACAGCAGTCGTTGACCAGTCTACTGGTGAGGAGATTGATATAGTAAAGAGCAGTTAGGGGTAGGAGTAGGGACATTCTACTGGTGAGGAGATAGATATAGTAAAGGACAGTTAGGGGTAGGAGTAGGGACATTCTACTGGTGAGGAGATTGATATAGTAAAGGACAGTTAGGGGTAGGAGTAAGGACATTCTGCTGGTGAGGAGATAGATCTAGTAAAGGACAGTTAAGGGTAGGAGTAGGGACATTATTCTGGTGAGGAGATAGATCTAGTAAAGGACAGTTAGGGTAGGAGCAGGAACATTCTACTGGTGAGGAGATAGACATAGTAAAGACAGTTTGGGTAGGAGTAGGGACATTCTACTGGTGAGGAGATAGATATAGTAAAGGACAGTTAGGGGTAGGAGTAGGGACATTCTACTGGTGAGGAGATTGATATAGTAAAGGACAGTTAGGGGTAGGAGTAGGGACATTCTACTGGTGAGGAGATTGATATAGTAAAGGACAGTTAGGGGTAGGAGTAGGGACATTCTACTGGTGAGGAGATGGATATAGTAAAGGACAGTTAGGGGTAGGAGTAGGGACATTCTACTGGTGAGGAGATTGATATAGTAAAGGACAGTTAGGGGTAGGAGTAGGGACATTCTACTGGTGAGGAGATGGATATAGTAAAGGACAGTTAGGGGTAGGAGTAGGGACATTCTACTGGTGAGGAGATAGATCTAGTAAAGGACAGTTAGGGGTAGGAGTAGGGACATTCTACTGGTGAGGAGATTGATATAGTAAAGGACAGTTAGGGGTAGGAGTAGGGACATTCTACTGGTGAGAAGATGGATATAGTAAAGGACAGTTAGGGGTAGGAGTAGGGACATTCTACTGGTGAGGAGATTGATATAGTAAAGGACAGTTAGGGGTAGGTGTAGGGACATTCTACTGGTGAGGAGATAGATATAGTAAAGGACAGTTAGGGTAGGAGTAGGGACATTCTACTGGTGAGGAGATGGATATAGTAAAGGACAGTTAGGGGTAGGAGTAGGGACATTCTACTGGTGAGGTGATATAGTAAAGGACAGTTAGGGGCAGGAGTAGGGACACTCTACCGGTGAGGAGATGGATATAGTAAAGGACAGTTAGGGGAAGGAGTAGGAACATTCTACTGGTGAGGAGGTAGATATAGTAAAGGACAGTTAGGGGTAGGAGTAGGGACATTCTACTGGTGAGGAGATAGATCTAGTAAAGGACAGTTAGGGGTAGGAGTAGCGACATTCTACTGGTGAGGAGGTAGATATAGTAAAGGACAGTTTTGGGTAAGATTAGGGACATTCTACTGGTGAGGAGATGGATATAGTAAAGGACAGTTAGGGTAGGAGTAGGGACATTCTACTGGTGAGGAGATTGATATAGTAAAGAGCAGTTAGGGGTAGGAGTAGGGACATTCTACTGGTGAGGAGATAGATATGGTAAAGGACAGTTAGGGGTAGGAGTAGGGACATTCTACTGGTGAGGAGACCGATATAGTAAAGGACAGTTAGGGGTAGGAGTAGGGACATTCTACTGGTGAGGAGACCGATATAGTAAAGGACAGTTAGGGGTAGGAGTAGGGACATTCTACTGGTGAGGTGATATAGTAAAGGACAGTTAGGGGCAGGAGTAGGGACATTCTACTGGTGAGGAGACCGATATAGTAAAGGACAGTTAGGGGTAGGAGTAGGGACATTCTACTGGTGAGGAGATTGATATAGTAAAGGACAGTTAGGGGTAGGAGTAGGGACATTCTACTGGTGAGGAGATGGATATAGTAAAGGACAGTTAGGGGTAGGAGTAGGGACATTCTACTGGTGAGGTGATATAGTAAAGGACAGTTAGGGGCAGGAATAGGGACATTCTACTGGTGAGGAGATGGATATAGTAAAGGACAGTTAGGGGTAGGAGTAGGGACATTCTACTGGTGAGGTGATATAGTAAAGGACAGTTAGGGGCAGGAGTAGGGACATTCTACTGGTGAGGAGACCGATATAGTAAAGGACAGTTAGGGGTAGAAGTAGGGACATTCTACTGGTGAGGTGATATAGTAAAGGACAGTTAGGGGCAGGAGTAGGGACATTCTACTGGTGAGGAGACCGATATAGTAAAATACAGTTAGGGGTAGAGGTAGGGACATTCTACTGGTGAGGTGATATAGTAAAGGACAGTTAGGGGCAGGAGTAGGGACACTCTACCGGTGAGGAGATAGATCTAGTAAAGGACAGTTAGGGGTAGGAGTAGGGACATTCTACTGGTGAGGAGATAGATATAGTAAAGGACAGTTAGGGGTAGGAGTAGGGACATTCTATTGGTGAGGAGATAGATATAGTAAAGGACAGTTAGGGGTAGGAGTAGGGACATTCTACTGGTGAGGAGATAGATGGATATAGTAAAGGACAGTTAGGGGTAGGAGTAGGGACATTCTACTGGTGAGGAGATAGATATAGTAAAGGACAGTTAGGGGTAGGAGTAGGGACATTCTACTGGTGAGGAGATAGATATAGTAAAGGACAGTTAGGGGTAGGAGTAGGGACATTCTACTGGTGAGGAGATTGATATAGTAAAGGACAGTTAGGGGTAGGAGTAGGGACATTCTACTGGTGAGGAGATAGATATAGTAAAGGACAGTTAGGGGTAGGAGTAGGGACATTCTACTGGTGAGGAGATAGATATAGTAAAGGACAGTTAGGGGTAGGAGTAGGGACATTCTACTGGTGAGGAGATAGATATAGTAAAGGACAGTTAGGGGTAGGAGTAGGGACATTCTACTGGTGAGGAGATAGATATAGTAAAGGACAGTTAGGGGTAGGAGTAGGGACATTCTACTGGTGAGGAGATAGATATAGTAAAGGACAGTTAGGGGTAGGAGTAGGGACATTCTACTGGTGAGGAGATAGATATAGTAAAGGACAGTTAGGGGTAGGAGTAGGGACATTCTACTGGTGAGGAGATAGATATAGTAAAGGACAGTTAGGGGTAGGAGTAGGGACATTCTACTGGTGAGGAGATAGATATAGTAAAGGACAGTTAGGGGTAGGAGTAGGGACATTCTACTGGTGAGGAGATTGATATAGTAAAGGACAGTTAGGGGTAGGAGTAGGGACATTCTACTGGTGAGGAGATAGATATAGTAAAGGACAGTTAGGGGTAGGAGTAGGGACATTCTACTGGTGAGGAGATTGATATAGTAAAGGACAGTTAGGGGTAGGAGTAGGGACATTCTACTGGTGAGGAGATGGATATAGTAAAGGACAGTTAGGGGTAGGAGTAGGGACATTCTACTGGTGAGGAGATAGATATAGTAAAGGACAGTTAGGGGTAGGAGTAGGGACATTCTACTGGTGAGGAGATAGATATAGTAAAGGACAGTTAGGGGTAGGAGTAGGGACATTCTACTGGTGAGGAGATAGATATAGTAAAGGACAGTTAGGGGTAGGAGTAGGGACATTCTACTGGTGAGGAGATAGATATAGTAAAGGACAGTTAGGGGTAGGATTAGGGACATTCTACTGGTGAGGAGATAGATATAGTAAAGGACAGTTAGGGTAGGAGTAGGGACATTCTACTGGTGAGGAGATAGATCTAGTAAAGGACAGTTAGGGGTAGGAGTAGGGACATTCTACTGGTGAGGAGATAGATCTAGTAAAGGACAGTTAGGGGTAGGAGTAGGGACATTCTACTGGTGAGGAGATAGATCTAGTAAAGGACAGTTAGGGTAGGAGTAGGGACATTCTACTGGTGAGGAGATAGATATAGTAAAGGACAGTTAGGGGTAGGAGTAGGGACATTCTACTGGTGAGGAGATAGATATAGTAAAGGACAGTTAGGGGTAGGAATAGGGACATTCTACTGGTGAGGAGATAGATATAGTAAAGGATAGTTAGGGGTAGGAGTAGGGACATTCTACTCGTGAGGAGATAGATATAGTAAGGGACAGTTAGGGGTAGGAGTAGGGACATTCTACTGGTGAGGACATAGATATAGTAAAGGACAGTTAGTAGTTGTTGACCATTCTACTGTTGAGGAGATAGATATAGTAAAGGACAGTTTTGGGTAAGATTAGGGACATTCTACAGGTGAGGAGATAGATCTAGTAAAGGAAAGTTAGGGCTAGGAGTAGGGCCATTCTGCTGGTGAGCAGATAGATCTAGTAAAGGACAGTTAGGGGTAGGAGTAGGGCCATTCTACTCGTGAGATCGATACAGTAAAGGACAATTAGGGGTAGAAGTAGGGACATTCTACTGGTGAGGAGGTAGATACAGTAAAGGACAGTTAGGGGTAGGAGGAGGGACATTCTACTGGTGAGGAGATAGATATAGTAAAGGATAGTTAGGGGTAGAAGTAGGGACATTCTACTGGTGAGGTGATATAGTAAAGGACAGTTAGGGGCAGGAGTAGGGACATTCTACTGGTGAGGAGACCGATATAGTAAAATACAGTTAGGGGTAGAGGTAGGGACATTCTACTGGTGAGGTGATATAGTAAAGGACAGTTAGGGGCAGGAGTAGGGACACTCTACCGGTGAGGAGATAGATCTAGTAAAGGACAGTTAGGGGTAGGAGTAGGGACATTCTACTGGTGAGGAGATAGATATAGTAAAGGACAGTTAGGGGTAAGAGTAGGGACATTCTATTGGTGAGGAGATAGATATAGTAAAGGACAGTTAGGGGTAGGAGTAGGGACATTCTACTGGTGAGGAGATAGATATAGTAAAGGACAGTTAGGGGTAGGAGTAGGAACATTCTACTGGTGAGGAGGTAGATATAGTAAAGGACAGTTAGGGGTAGGAGTAGGGACATTCTACTGGTGAGGAGATAGATCTAGTAAAGGACAGTTAGGGGTAGGAGTAGCGACATTCTACTGGTGAGGAGGTAGATATAGTAAAGGACAGTTTTGGGTAAGATTAGGGACATTCTACTGGTGAGGAGATGGATATAGTAAAGGACAGTTAGGGGTAGGAGTAGGGACATTCTACTGGTGAGGAGATTGATATAGTAAAGAGCAGTTAGGGGTAGGAGTAGGGACATTCTACTGGTGAGGAGATAGATATAGTAAAGGACAGTTAGGGGTAGGAGTAGGGACATTCTACTGGTGAGGAGACCGATATAGTAAAGGACAGTTAGGGGTAGGAGTAGGGACATTCTACTGGTGAGGAGACCGATATAGTAAAGGACAGTTAGGGGTAGGAGTAGGGACATTCTACTGGTGAGGTGATATAGTAAAGTACAGTTAGGGGCAGGAGTAGGGACATTCTACTGGTGAGGAGACCGATATAGTGAAGGACAGTTAGGGGTAGGAGTAGGGACATTCTACTGGTGAGGAGATAGATATAGTAAAGGACAGTTAGGGGTAGGAGTAGGGACATTCTACTGGTGAGGTGATATAGTAAAGGACAGTTAGGGGCAGGAGTAGGGACACTCTACCGGTGAGGAGATAGATATAGTAAAGGACAGTTAGGGGTAGGAGTAGGGACATTCTACTGGTGAGGAGATAGATCTAGTAAAGGACAGTTAGGGGTAGGAGTAGGGACATTCTACTGGTGAGGAGGTAGATATAGTAAAGGACAGTTTTGGGTAAGATTAGGGACATTCTACTGGTGAGGAGATGGATATAGTAAAGGACAGTTAGGGGTAGGAGTAGGGACATTCTACTGGTGAGGAGATTGATATAGTAAAGGACAGTTAGGGGTAGGAGTAGGGACATTCTACTGGTGAGGAGATTGATATAGAAAGGACAGTTAGGGGTAGGAGTAGGGACATTCTACTGGTGAGGAGACCGATATAGTAAAGGACAGTTAGGGGTAGGAGTAGGGACATTCTACTGGTGAGGAGATTGATATAGTAAAGGACAGTTAGGGGTAGGAGTAGGGACATTCTACTGGTGAGGAGATGGATATAGTAAAGGACAGTTAGGGGTAGGAGTAGGGACATTCTACTGGTGAGGAGATAGATATAGTAAATGACAGTTAGGGGTAAGAGTAGGGACATTCTACTGGTGAGGAGAATATAGTAAAGGGCAGTTAGGGGTAGGAGTAGGGACATTCTACTGGTGAGGAGACCGATATAGTAAAGGACAGTTAGGGGTAGGAGTAGGGACATTCTACTGGTGAGGAGATAGATATAGTAAAGGACAGTTAGTAGTTGTTGACCATTCTACCGTTGAGGAGATAGATATAGTAAAGGACAGTTTTGGGTAAGATTAGGGACATTCTAAAGGTGAGGAGATAGATATAGTAAAGGACAGTTAGGGGTAGGAGTAGAGACATTCTACTGGTGAGGAGATAGATCTAGTGAAGGACAGTTAGGGGTAGGAGTAGGGACATTCTACTGGTGAGGAGATAGATCTAGTAAAGGACAGTTTTGGGTAAGATTAGGGACATTCTACAGGTGAGGAGATAGATCTAGTAAAGGACAGTTAGGGGTAGGAGTAGGGACATTCTACTGGTGAGGAGATAGATCTAGTGAAGGACAGTTAGGGGCAGGAGTAGGGACATTCTACTGGTGAGGAGATAGATATAGTAAAGGACAGTTAGGGGTAGGAGGAGGGACATTCTACTGGTGAGGAGATAGATATAGTAAAGGATAGTTAGGGGTAGGAGCAGGGACATTCTACTGGTGAGGAGACCGATATAGTAAAGGATAGTTAGGGGTAGGAGTAGGGACATTCTACTGGTGAGGAGACCGATATAGTAAAGGATAGTTAGGGGTAGGAGTAGGGACATTCTACTGGTGAGGGGATAGCTATAGTAAAGGACAGTTAGGGGTAGGAGTAGGGACATTCTACTGGTGAGGAGATAGATATAGTAAAGGACAGTTAGTAGTTGTTGACCATTCTACTGTTGAGGAGATAGATATAGTAAAGGACAGTTTTGGGTAAATTAGGGACATTCTACTGGTGAGGAGATAGATATAGTAAAGGAAAGTTAGGGCTAGGAGTAGGGCCATTCTGCTGGTGAGCAGATAGATCTAGTAAAGGACAGTTAGGGGTAGGAGTAGGGCCATTCTACTCGTGAGATCGATACAGTAAAGGACAATTAGGGGTAGAAGTAGGGACATTCTACTGGTGAGGAGGTAGATACAGTAAAGGACAGTTAGGGGTAGGAGGAGGGACATTCTACTGGTGAGGAGATAGATATAGTAAAGGATAGTTAGGGGTAGGAGCAGGGACATTCTACTGGTGAGGAGACCGATATAGTAAAGGATAGTTAGGGGTAGGAGTAGGGACATTCTACTGGTGAGGGGATAGCTATAGTAAAGGACAGTTAGGGGTAGGAGTAGGGACATTCTACTGGTGAGGAGATAGATATAGTAAAGGACAGTTAGTAGTTGTTGACCATTCTACTGTTGAGGAGATAGATATAGTAAAGGACAGTTTTGGGTAAATTAGGGACATTCTACTGGTGAGAAGATAGATATAGTAAAGGAAAGTTAGGGCTAGGAGTAGGGCCATTCTGCTGGTGAGCAGATAGATCTAGTAAAGGACAGTTAGGGGTAGGAGTAGGGCCATTCTGCTGGTGAGCAGATAGATCTAGTAAAGGACAGTTAGGGATAGGAGTAGGGACATTCTACTGGTGAGGAGATAGATATAGTAAAGGAAAGTTAGGGCTAGGAGTAGGGCCATTCTGCTGGTGAGCATATAGATATAGTAAAGGACAGTTAGGGGTAGGAGTAGGGACATTCTACTGATGAAGAGATAGATATAGTAAAGGACAGTTAGGGGTAGGAGTAGGGCCATTCTGCTGGTGAGCAGATAGATCTAGTAAAGGACAGTTAGGGGTAGGAGTAGGGACATTCTACTTATGAAGAGATAGATATAGTAAAGGACAGTTAGGCGTAGGAGTAGGGACATTCTACTGGTGAGGAAATAGATATAATACAGGACAGTTAGGGGTAGGATTAGGGACATTCTACTGGTGAGGAGATAGATATAGTAAAGATAGTTAGGGGTAGGAGTAGGGAAATTCTACTGGTGAGGAGATAGATATAGTAAAGGACAGTTAGTAGTTGTTGACCATTCTACTGTTGAGATAGATATAGCAAAAGACAGTTTTGGGTAAGATTAGGGACATTCTACTGGTGAGGAGATAGATCTAGTAAAGGACAGTTAGGAGTAGGAGTAGGGACATTCTACTAATGAGGAGATAGATATAGTAAAGGACAGTTATAGGTAGGAGTAGGGACATTCTACTGGTGAGGAGGTAGATATAGTAAAGGACAGTTAGGGGCAGGAGTAGGGACATTCTACTGGTGAGGAGACAGATATAGTAAAGGACAGTTAGGGGTAAGAGTAGGGACATTCTACTGGTGAGGAGATAGATCTAGTAAAGGACAGTTAGGGGTTGGAGTAGGGACATTCTACTGGTGAGGAGATAGATCTACTACTGGACAGTTAGGGGTAGGAGTAGGGACATTCTGCTGGTGAGGAGATAGACATAGTAAACGACAGTTAGGGGTAAGAGTAGGGACATTCTACTGGTGAGGTGATAGATATAGTAAAGACAGTTTGGTGTAGGAGTAGGGACATTCTACTTGTGAAGAGATAGATATAGTAAAGGACAGTTAGGGGTAGGAGTAGGGACATTCTTCTGGTATGGAGATAGATATAGTAAAGGACAATTTGGGGTAGGAATATGGAAAGGGTTTAGTGGGGGGAAGGGATGATGAGTTTGGAAGGAGGTAGTGTTAGGTACTAGTAGGAGAAAGAAGTGAGAGTTTGGGCTGGAGAGGTGGGTTAGTCGGGGGGCTCAGAACAGAGGCAGAGTTTATTTAAGCTATTGTGATTTCTCACAGTCTTTTTGAATAGAAGTTTGCATGTAGTGTTACATATGTGCACTTATAGTATTTATGCCTTTGTTTAATTTCTCAAAATATATTTTTTAATGACTTTACAGGAATGGTCCCAGTTCCTAATTCAGGACATAATTAAAGTTCATGACATCATTTCTGATTCATTTGTTATTTATAAGGTTGCTCTTTTCAGCACCAGAGGTGTACCAGAACTGCCATTTTGTGTAGTTCATAAGAGATTACCTGTACTGGTAGTATCTTGAAATATGATGGTAAATTCATTTTTTTTTGGTTAAAGATTTTATTGAAATTTTTAATAACATTCAAGTCTTATAGACAAAATATGACTAACAAAATATTAATGCAGAATTAATATAAATTAAAAACAGAATAAACTACTTAACAATACTTACAAGGCATGATGGAAAATAAAATAAAAAATATAGGTATTATTACCCAGAATTTTAATATATAATAATACTACAGCATTCTATAATTGTAATGGAACCAACAGTTCTAATATTTGGCATATTTCTCCTGTTTGAATGAGGAATCGAGAAAGTTTATAATTTAAGCCTTGGAATTAGGAGTTGCATTAACTGCTTGATAAAAGTCATTGAATGAAAGGAACTTAGACCATGTATATTTTATGAGTGGTTTTGGAGAAATTCTGTGTTTCTTGATTGCAGAATCTGTTAATATCACTTATTTTAGTGAAACCTCTCAGTCGACGTTTTATTAGTCCAGTTGCTCCTTCTACCACTAGAACTGTGTAATCTTCTTCCACATCGCTCTAGTTTATGCTGGTATTTCTTGAAATTTTACTTCTGTGTTTCATTTTGTAAGATGCTAAAGTCACTGGATGTAGCAATTTCAATGACCAAAGTGGCTTTTTTCTTTGTATGTTGACCCACATGTTGCAACGATTACACAGCCTCTGGTTTAACAACCTTGCCACATTGTTATATCATTCGGTATATAACCTTTCAGCCATAAGGCTACCTGATAGAAGGTGTGCAGCTTTTTCTAGCACTGCACTTTAACACTAACATTTGTCTGTATGTTGTACCTTTTCAATGGATTTTGTGAACAATCATGTATGTAGTCTAGAATCCTGAGCTGCCAATATTAACTTTTTATATTTTGATTTAAATCCGTCTCATGTGAGCAATTCATGTGTCAAGTCTTGTAGTTGTTATAGTGGTCTTCTGCACTTACTACTATAATTGCAGTTTTGTCATTTCTTTTTTCAACACATTTTTGTATTTTTCTTTTACTTTTTTGCACTTCCTGTTGCCACCTGATTTATGTCCACTTCCTGTGGTTTGATTTCTATGCCTCCTCCTTGGTTAAAGGCTTCGGCTAACTTGAGCAAAAATGTCATCTTAGATTTATTTTCTTCATGGTTTAAAACTTTCATGTTAGGATCTGGTGATATTAACAAATGTGTATGCAATCCAACAGTCACTATGTGTGCAGTCAGTTTTAATAAGGCCGATGCACTCATCAAGGTCCAAGAATAAGCTCACTTCAAACAGTCATTGCCTTTCTTTTTGGCACTGTTTCTGTTGCTCCATTCAAACCAATTTCAGCCCAGTGTGGATATTTTGATTTGTTCCCATAAAATGTTGTCTTTATAACTCTTTGTCATCCTCTATACAGTGAGATGGTACACTGCTTTCCCTTCATCTATTTCCAAGGGTTTCAACTACATGGCTTCTATATGTTCCTGACTTACTGAATGCCTTTTCATAATCTAAACATGTCATAGTCAGATCTCTGTTCTCTTTCAAGGTCTCCATCATGGCTTTGTAGATGCTTCATAGTTTCATATGAATATTTTTTTCCTCATGTTCTAATGCCATGTAAGATTTTTTATCTAGATGAATGTATACTCTGTATGCATAAATCCTTATATGATAGCTTATATGTTGTTGAAAGATAAATTATTGGTTAATAGTTCTTAACACAATTTCCAGGTTAATTTTTAAATATGAGTATATTTTTCCCCATTGTTAATAATGCTATTGTCATTTCAGGGTGCACATATAATATAGCAATAACCTATGGCTGGGTGTGGGTAATGCTGGATTTACCCATGGTTGGTGTGGTTTGGTCACGAGGGCTATTATACAATGGTGTTAGTTTTGTGCTGTGTTACGTGTGTTGTTATTTAGGTTTTTGTTTGCATTAATCTGTATTCTTTCACTTTTTGTGAGATAAAATAGTCCACACTTTTACTTCATGTTAACTGTTTATTTTATTTGTTGTTTAATTTAAATACAAGTTATTATTATTTTTTTCCTGTCTCCCTTTAAAGACTTTATGTATAAGATGGCTTGTGCATGAAACTGAAGGGATATGATTAAATAGAGGATAGTGGTACTTAATGTAGTGTCTGTCTGCTTCTGCAGTTACGATGAAAAAATCAGTGTTTGTGCAGTGCTCCTTTAAAAAAATCAGTTACTGGAAGCACAGACCCTATTACTGCTACCTTTGAGTTTAAGTTGGTTAAGGTACATTCTCTCGAAAACATATAGGTTATATTGAAGCTGGATAATCCATCATATGTGCAGTAGCAAGCCCCGGCCAAACTTCGCCTGACACATTGCATCATACGTCTCTAAACCTCCTACCTAAGTAGTGACTCCAGTTCTGATCTTCAAAATAATCCTACGGGCACTTGGATCAAATTCTTTATTTGAATAAATCGCTCTTAAAATCAGTACACCTAGAGTAGACAGGGATGGATACAGAAGTTACCTGCGTGTTCATCTTAAAATACCAACTAACTGTAAGAGTCACAAATAGGACTCATTGAAACCATTCTGGAAGCATGTGTGTAGTGTACTTTGTGTAAATTTCCAATTCACCCCGATCATTTCTTTTTAAAAGGTAGGAGAATCTATGTCAGTGTATTGTTGCATTGACCTTTGCAGCAGCATCTCTTTAGTCCTTCTGCATGCCTATTCAGCGTACCTTAATATTTTTACAATGCATAATTTTTCACACTATAGTTGAATGAATCTGTGATATGTGACAAAGCTGTTTTAAGCTTAACGTCATAGTTTTGTAAAAATATGGGATTAGGGTGCTGATAACTGCTGCCTAACTTTACTAGTTCTTTTACGGCATCTGTTGATCATATGTGGGACTACATATCTGTAAATTGTAAGTACAGTCTTTAATTGTGACTTTATTTCTTGTTTTATTAGTGTGAAGTTGAGTGTACTTACATACTTTAAAATCGGGAAAGGAAACCTTTGCGCCTTTGATTAGGTTTGGGGAGATGTCATTTGTTTTTTAATCTGTACTACCAGAGCTACTGCAAGCTTTATGTGTTGGTGTGATGTGTTTTTTAAACTTTTTTTGTCATTTTATTATGTTGGTTTTGGTTTGAACTTTGGAGTTGGATCAGAGTTTTGTCATTAAAATGTGTTTTTGTTCACTTCTCCTCGTTACAAGTTACCGCAGATTAATACCCTAGTGGCCGAACTTCTTTACTTGGTTATGTGACGCAGATTAATACCTTAGTGGCCGGACTTCTTTACTTGGTTATGTGATGCAGATTAATACCTTAGTGGCCAGACTTCTTTACTTGGTTATGTGATGCAGATTAATACCTTAGCGGCCAGACTTCTTTACTTGGTTATGTGACACAGATTAATACCCTAGTGGCCGGGCTTCTTTACTTGGTTATATGACAAGATTAATACCCTAGTGGCCAGACTTCTTTACTTGGTTATGTGACAAGATTAATACCTTAGCAGCCGGACTTCTTTACTTGGTTATGTGGCAAGATTAATACCTTAGCGGCCGGACTTCTTTACTTGGTTATGTGATGCAGATTAATACCTTAGCGGCCAGACTTCTTTACTTGGTTATGTGACGCAGATTAATACCCTAGTGGCTAGACTTCTTTACTTGGTTATGTGGCAAGATTAATACCTTAGCGGCCGGACTTCTTTACTTGGTTATGTGACGCAGATTAATACCCTAGTGGCCGGGCTTCTTAACTTGGTTATGTGACAAGATTAATACCCTAGTGACCGGACTTCTTTACTTGGTTATGTGACAAGATTAATACCTTAGCAGCTGGACTTCTTTACTTGGTTATGTGACGCAGATTAATACCTTAGTGGCCAGACTTCTTTACTTGGTTATGTTGGATTTACAATGTGCACACTGGTTGGATTAGTCAACCAGTGTGCACATTTTTGGTTTTGCTGAGTGTCCATTGTATAATAAGTTTTTATTTATGGCTAAATCATGGTGTAAAGGTGTTAATATCTTTAAAGTTGGATAAAGTACCTGGACCTGGAGTTTTTTTTCTCACTTAGAAGCCTTTTTTAATTGTATTTTTGTCTCGGATAGTAATCATTTCATTCCAGGATGAATCTTCTATAACAGCTTCACAGGTTAGAGTTTACTAGGCTAATGACACAAGAGTTTTTTTAACCTAGCCATATATCCCAGATCTCCAACAAGTTCTCATACCTTTGAGAGGTGGAAGCAGGGGCTTGAGAGATGAACCATTTACAGGCTGCCTGTGTTCATTAGAGACATAGGTGCCAAACTAGGGATGAAATTCCTGTTCCCCATCAAATTGTCCAAGTTACACTTGAATTGGGTTATGGAGGAACTCTGTTTCACAGGGATGGAGAGCTTGTTCCAAAGAATGGGGTAGTCTCTGGGATACACACCTGTCATCCCAGCAGATTGTATTTATATCACAGGCCAGTCTTTAAAATGGGTAATTCTGGTTTTGTGGATATGCAGGAGGTCCATCAAAGTGGGGTCTGACAATGACTTCTATGACATGCATAATTTCCCCTCAAAAGCCTGCAGGAGGCAGAATACAGGGATAGGGCCTTGAGGTTGTCTGCATAGGACATTTTACTTACACCGTGTATTCTTTTAGTGAGGAACCTCTGTGGACATTCCAATTGTTGGATATGCCTAGTTAGGTACATATGAAAGGTGGAACTGTACTCAGTGATACAGCTAAGGAATGCCAGATAGAGTGGACATATGATTTCCTCGGACCTATAGATGCCATACATTTGCTTATAAATTGAACAACAAAGAATAATTTCCTCAGTACTGAAGATACATGATGGTCAAAGGCTAGATTACTGTCTATGTGTGTTCACTAGTCCCTGACTACTGAGTCAACTGTTAGGGGTGTGTTGTCAATATAATCTACACCAGGAGTGTATGGCATTCCAAAGGATACTATTATGCATTTCTTGGCATTTAGTTTTAGTCCATGGTTCTAACACCAGTTACTTGTCTGTGTCAGTCCTTCCTGGAGAACATTTGTGTCAGTGGGGATTCAATGACAACTCCTAATTTGCAATAACCTGCACATTTTGTCTACCACAGGCCACTGACATTGGCCTTGACTTCATAGATATAAATGCCAAAAAGAAACGGTCCCAGGACTGATCAATGAGGGACTCCACTTATGACTGACCCCTTTGTAGAGGTGGACTCCCCCATTCTAACTTCCTTGGTCCTGTCTGTTAGCCAGCTAGTTATCCACTGGGTGACATACAGGTTTGTACCCAACCTCTTGAGTTTGTCAACAATGCCCGAGTGGGGTAGTGTGTCAAATGCCTTGGCCAGGTCAAAATAGGCAGTGTGAACCACTCTGCCCTTATCCATAGCTTTGGTAACCTTCTCAAGGAAGTCCACCAGGTTGTGTAGGCATGATCTGCCCTTGATGAAACCAAACTGGGCTGGGTCCAGTGTCTGGAAGTTTCCATGGGCATTATTGATCATTTCCATGATTATTCTTTCCAGGGCTTTACATATAAGACTAGTGAGACTTATGGGTCTGTCGTTTCCAGTGTCTATAGATGGCCCACATTTATGCAGAGGAATGACTGTTGCCTTTCTCCTTTCATGACACATGAAGCCTGTTTGGAGGCTACAGTCTAATAGCAATTCCAGACTGCCTGACAGATCATGTTTCATGCTATTTAGGGATCCTGGCATCTTGTCTGGGCCCATTGATGCAGTGTTCTTGGCCTTAGAGAAAGTATTAAGGACATGTTCCCTAGTGATAGTAGGGGGAGTTATATTGCTGAGAATTCCTGAGGGAAGGTTGAGGGGAAAAGACTGGTAAAGTTGTAGCTGGATTTATCAGTCACGCAATTTGCTATATCTTCTGGCTTAGGTTCATAGGTTCATATTAGGCTATTTGCCCTAGGGCATTTATAAGCCTAGCCAGAGTGTGTTTGGCTTTCACCACCCATTTTAAATGAATTTTGCTATGCCCTTTTTCGAGGTTAGTATACTGTGTATAGGTGACTCCATTTACAAAAGGCTCTGCACACAATTGTGTTTTTTGCCTTTCAGATTGCGGACATAGCTAAAGAATGCTTTATGGTTGTCTTTAGCCTGGGAGGCCAAATTTACCTCCAATTTGGCTTTGGTAGACTTTATTTGTCCTCTGAGTTGTTTGTTTAGTTTGATGAAAGTTCTTTTATCCTGCTGGGTACTTCATCTCCTACATTTTGCCATGATTTTCTTCCTCCTGTTATACATCTTATTGATTTTTTGATTTCACCAGGGTGGCTTGTATTTTGAGTTACTTCTGGACTACTTCCTGGTGGGCACAGCTGCCTCTGTGCAGCTATTAACATGCTTGTACAGGGTTTCTGTGAACAGTTCTGCACAGGCAGCAGTATTCTCATGGTTTATTGGGGCTTGAAATTTTGCCAGATTATTATTTAATAGTAGGAAGCTAGCCTTAGACTAGTTCCTGAACATTCTAGGGGTAGCTGGGTTTCCATGTTTTATTTTTACTTTGAGGGAGACCATTTTGTTGTCTGACCTTTCCAAAGAAGACATTACATTAGGGATGTACACCACTCTCCCATATTAGTGACGACCAGATCCAGTATGGTTGCACCCCTGGTTGGTGTATTGATGATCGGGTCTAGGGAGTTTGGGTTTACAAAATCCAGGAATCTCTGTGCCTGTACATTTAGTGCCATATATGATTCCCAGTTAATGGTGGCATAATTAAAGTCACCCAAGAATATGGTATTGGGTTGGATGGTGAGTGCTTCCAACAAATTTAAATTTCCTGGTTCTATAAACTATAAAAGGAAGTTGTCCATCTTGTTTTAATAGAATCTGAAGAAGTCCTGTTAAACAGGATGAAAGCACTAATTCCAAATTCTAAGTGAGAATTAAACTGCTTTTTTTATTTTAAAGGGAGTCTTTATTGTCTTTTGAATCATTCAGCCAGATCTGCAGAGTGACATTATGATTAGCTGGCTGCCTATTTCTGTATTTTAACTACTATTCTGCTTCGGTTTATGTTGGAAGTACTTTCAGTTTGGCATTGCCTAACAGTGGCACTGTGGGAGAGGACACTGTTTTAATTAATATTCGAAAGCCTACACGGCAGATTTGCAGACCATCCCTGGCAGAGCAGTGTGATCCATTCAACATCTCCTTCCATGCTGACAAATATTGCACTGCCTTACAATGACACCAGAAATTAAGCCAGTTGCTAAAGTCAGCCATCTTTTGTTCGTACTGTGACATCATCTATAGAGTAGGTAAAACGATGCTCATTGCTAGGCTCATACCAGCCAGGGACATATATTCTGAGGGCTCCATGATGGTTCTCTCCATATAGTCTAGGGAGGTATGTCTCAGGTCATTTACACACACATGGATTATGACTGAGTCATACTGGTACTTGTGGTCCAATGACCTGAGTGCATGCAAAATGTGGCGGATCCTAGCCTTTGATAAGCAACTGACAGTTACTTTCTCCTTACTCAGCCTAGTGAGAGGGACATCAGTGTGTCTTATGATGGAGTCTCTGATGACCAGAATGTTAGACTGTGTGGTGGCTTGCCTTACGGGCTTAGAAGTAGAGGCTCCATAAGATGTAGCTCTATGTGTTGATGTGGGTGTTGTTTTGAAAGACTGCATTCAGGACTACTGATGGTATTTATTAGGTGTACTTCATCTAGGAGGTCTTTGGGTTTAGGAAGGTTAAATTTAAGTGGCTCAGCATATGTGGGTCTGTGTCTGCTTTGAATTATGTGTGATGGGTGCAGCTTGTGACAAGACAAAAAATTTGGCCCATGTGAAATATGGACATAAAAGCATTCCAGCTACATATTTTTCTGTATGCCCCTGACATTTTATTTTTTAAGAAGTCTTCATTTATGTCAGTATCAATGACTCATAAAGTAGCTCACTTGACTTTGGTACTGGAGATTAGATGGTTGTGACTTCTGTTCCCACACCAGACAGCTGAATTAATTTAGCCTGTCAGTTAACGCATACGATTAAGCTAGTCAGCTGATTCCTGTCGACCAGGATTCGACTCTCGCAGTTTCTGTTTATCTACTTTGTGACTCTGTGCAACACACTGGGCAGTGCTCTGGGACAATGACAAAAACTGGACGTCTCTTCAGTTGTTTGAGGGACACATGCCTAGTAACTATGAACCTAAGGCATTCAGCCCAAAACAACCAAACCCCACTAGCTGTAGATATGACATGTTTCACACTTTTCATGGGCTTGTCAGTGCAGCATAAGTGGGTACTTTGGCCAGTGTATGAAAACACGTGGCTCTCAACAAAGACTTTTATCCATTATATAAAGGTTAACTGCAACATTTCTCAATGAACAAAAAACAAATAGATATGGCATACAGAAAACCCTCAATGGAAAATTTCACAGTTATCCTGATCTTAAACACACAATGCTTTGTCTAATGTGGAGTGTTTTCTAATAATGGACAAATTAAAAAGGGCAAAATGTATAAATTCTACAGCTAGTGGTTTTAGTTGTACAAGCACAAATGCTTTAATAAAGATTTGAAATGGACAGTTAAGTAAATAACTAAAAACTTCAGGGACCTTCAGAAGCCATGTAGCTGAAACATGTATATGTCTGTAAAGGACAATTTGTGTATTTTTTTATAAGAAACTGCCATAGGAGGATCAATGTATTATACTCAGTGAAGACTCTGGTTTGTTAGGATTGTTTTTGATGTTTTTTTCTAAGAAGTTTTTCTGTGAGACCTTTTTACTTGTTGCTATATTATATTATATTACATTATATTATATTTAAGCAATAATTGATGAGTGGGTGAGGGTATATTGAAGATTTACCCATGGTTGGTGTGGTTTGATCATAAGGGCAAAGCCTGAGCTATTGCTATTATACAATGACATTATATAAGAAATGACTTACTTTTCTTAAATAATGACTTTGTATAAACTGTGCTGTGATGTTCCTCTGCATAAGTTTTGCATTCTTCCATGTTTGTTGATGTACTCTGCATGCATATGGGACTTATGTTCACACACTTGCACAGTACATCAGTATGGTGGAAAGCAAACAACAGAAGAAGAAGAAAGATCTCTGTTGCTTTTTTTTTTAAATGATAAAATCTGGGCAGTTGAGAGGTATGAGAGAGACAGGACACAAGTACAAGGGAAATCAGGTACATTTCTTTAGTTTTGCAGAACACGTACCTGATTTGCCTTGTATTTGCTCTGACCTGCATACTTACCTCTCAGCCTCTTAGCTCAAGATATGTGGACAAAGCCATAAAGGGGGGACAAGGGCTTCAAAACAGGACTGCCAATAAATTGTTATAAACTTAGAAAGCTGTGAGAATAATAAGATTTCTGTTACTGTGCATCACCTGGAGGAAAGAAAGTTTGAAACTGAAATGTATGTCATTATTTTTGACTTTGTTCCTCAGCAATTTGTTGGAAAACCACACATTTTATGAGGAACAGCTGAAAAACATGAGGCATACATCTGGATAGTAGACACATATGCCTCTGTACTATATACCAATAAAAAAAAGTATGGCCACTTAATGGTACTTCAGTGACCGGGCGTTTTTCTATTACTACTTGTTCAATTTACAACAGGCATGCTGGTTGGGCTGACCAGTCAGAGTGCATGTATTTGAATACTAGTACACTGTGTTAGCCAAACATGTGATGGAGAATACCAATATACATGAGTCCAGTTTTAGAGTTATTACTATTTTATGACCAAGTATTAGAGGGGGCGGTATTGCTTTAAGAACCGAATACTTACAGTATAAATATATTAATTATTTTTGTGTAGATAAATATTCTGGTTTAAATAATACCATAAGTATTAAACCAATTTTAATAATGAAATATTTAAATACTTAACATGTGGACTGAGTCCTGGTTCATTTATACGGGAGATTGTTATTTAAGCCGAGTGATGTTTATTGATTTTATTAGCATTAAAAAAGAGCTGTTCTTAGATAAATTCTTGGATATATCTTGCTTACTGCTGTTTTTCTTCCCAGCTGATAAATGAGGTATTAAATACATGCAGTTTTCTCTCTGAAACAGCATGAAAAATATGCAGTCTAGTTCTATTAGTTTCCATCTTGCAGTTTAATGTAATTTACCCTTCATCTTATGTTGTTGCGTCTTTCGGCTTTTCCCGATTAGGGGTCGCCACAGCGGAACTCCGGTCCGCTAATGATTGGTAGTTGATTTTTACGTGCCGAGTTACCAGCCCTGATGCATAACCTTTCAATGAAGGTACGCCCATTCACGCATGTCTCCACGCAGAAAACGCTCTAGCTGAGAATTGAACCGGACAGCGTCTTACTGCGAGGTGACAATGCTACCGCAGCACCACCACCACAGTTGCCCTTCATCTTATATTATGCAGAATTAATGGAAAAATACAGCTTAAAGTGAGTTCATTTTTCTTTGAGTCGACAGGAATTCAGGTGTGTGGAATCTCAAGTTTCTCCTGTGGACCATTTTATGTGTCAAACCAACTTATGAATACAGACTGTAGAACTGATAGAAAACATCTGGTTCTGTCTTATTTTTCAGTTTCCGTTCAGGTTTTGTTTGGTTTCTTTCAGTTCAGCTCATGGATCACTTTGTTTAGGCTATTTTGATGCAAGTATCTCATTACAGTTTATTGTAATAACAATTGCTTGCTAACACTCTTGGTAGATTGTTCATTATACAAATAAATACTATTAAGTGACAGTTGAATGATTTCTGATTATACTGAAAGTTTTGGGTTAAATCCAGCAATCTAAAATTACAGTCTCTGACATTGTGAGTCAGATTGCTAAATCTTACACCAGCTGCTGTAGAACATCCTTGAGTCATTCCTAACCTGTTTGTTTTATATCATTTCTTTATAGATCTTCTGAGTTTGTTTGGTCTGTGAAGACATTTTTAATTTGTTGAAATGATGTAACTCAAATTGATCTGATTTGATACTGGGATTTTTGTTTTACCACATTCACGTAAGAGGTCTAGTGTGGATCCCTAATAAGTTGCCATGTTACTTTCCATTATAAATTTCCTGAATCACATAGTGTTTTTATGAGGTTACTTACCTTTGTTGAAGTTCTCCAGATGTTTAGGTTTTTAGTACAGTGACAGGAATGTATCCCATTCGTAAGCTCAGAGAATATTTAAAGTTCATGAAATCAGTTTTGCTTCAAACTTTGTTTCCCAAGAGTGCTTTTTTGTATATCATTTGATGGGCATGAGTTCTATTATTTTTGTCTCAAGTCTACACATCTTTTTTCAGGACAGTCAGTCATCTCCAAGCTGTAAGTAATAACAAGAAGTGCAAAGTATAGCTTTACTTGTATCCCTAGATGTCAAAGTCGTTCTCACTATTAGTTTCAGTCTTTACTGAGTCTGTTATCACTTTTCATGCTGTATTGTTGCCCCTTAATCTAGTCACAGATATTTAGGTACTCTCTGTCTCTTGTTCCACTTCTTTTATATCATATTCCTCCTGACATTATAGGTTTTCTGCCAGTTTAATTTCTCGACGTTTTGGGTTTTTAATACCATGACAGGAATGGGCATCATTCCTAAGTCATGGTACAATTTGAGTTCATGAAACTAGTATTGCTTCTGTCTTCGATGTTAGCCAAGAGTGCTTTTCTTAACACCTGCAAAGTACCGATAAATTACCTTCTTCTGCAGTTCATATGGGGTTACATGTATCAATAGCATATTTAAATATGATTGTAAATTCTTTTTCATTGGTCCCTTTGCCCCTCCTCTTATTGGAACCATCTTGGTATCTTTATTCCAACAATGCTCTCATTTCAACTTCAAATCCTGGTATTTATGACCTTTTGTCTCTCCATATGTAAATCACTGTAATCATGGGGTGCAGCGATTTTAATGATCAATTCCAATTTTCTCCTTTTTTATGTGGACGAGTATATCTGTTTTTCTTGAATGTGTTTTTTGAACTGGTGGTAATGGGTGATCCTATATAATATAAACTTCATCATTGTCAATATGCTTTGTTGTTTGTGTGTCCCAGCTACTTCAATATTATAGTTTTTGCACAATCCCAAAAGCATCAGTCTTGCCACATTATTGTGTCTTGCAGTGTATAGACCCTCGTGCACAAGTATCACACCCAGAAATGAGAAGTGCAATTGTGGTAGTCTGTCAGTAGAGCAACGTCAGTTTTGTCAACTGCCATTTCAGTGAAAATGCTTAGCCAAAAACACTATCACTGATAGTAGAGAATTCCATTTTCTCAATTGTTGTGTGACCCATTTAAGTTTTGGGATATGGGATCTCCCCCACAAGGAGTGCAAAGGAGCTTGCCCCTGCAAAATAAGATTTACTCCGTTCTAAAAAAAGTGCTTTTGGTGAAACATTTTCAGACTTGCTGCTGCGAGGAAAAAAGGTACAGATCTATCTACATGATTCTGCAACTGCTTCCAGTTCTGTTTTACAAACCCTGCATTTGTGCTTCTAGTTCTGTTTTACAGACCCTGCATTTGTGCTTCTAGTTCTGTTTTACACATCCTGCATTTGTGCTTCCAATTCTGCATTTGTCTTTTTCTCACACTTTGTCGACTGGCTTTGTAAAATAAGAAGTACTTAGTCCACTATCCCAGGTCACCTTTATTAGCCTTTCACCATTTGGTTTCAGGTCACTTCTCCTTAATCTCCACTTTTCATTCCTTTTCTTTTGGTCATTTTGTTTATATTGTCTCTTTTGTCACTTTCATCTGATGCCTGATTTTGTCTACTTCTGATCTGAATTACATTCATAATTTTTTTCCAAAATGCATCTGCTAAGCTAAGTAGGGATGTCATCTTATTTATTTGTTTATTTATTTATTTTACATTTGTTGACTGGGATTGTCCGACTGGATACATGTCCATTCTCAGCGGAGGCCCGGGGAGAAAAGCTCCACAAACACAAACACAGAAAAGTGATATAGACAATACATAAAACACACTGTTTATATAATCTTTAAATCAGAAATTAGCACTATAATAGCATGGGACAATAAGATAATAGGTTAAATTATAAAATCAGAAATTAGCACAATTAGAATATATAATACAATTGTGGTAAAGCTCTTGAGTTGTAGAGATGATCCTAGTCAGGATTAGAACAAGGACATAACCAGTGTGTTTTAAAATATTTTTTGAGACTTTCTTTCAATAGTGTAAGTGAGGATACTAGAGTAAAAGGTCAGCAGGGAGTAAATTCCAGGTTTTGCCAACCGAGTTGGCAAACAAGGCGTTCCCATCTTAGTTGCTGGATTTGAATGTTTGGACCATTAGTCTATTGGATGAATGATGTGGCCTAATGTTACTATTTGGCCTGATGATATTTTCGAGTGCGGGTGTATTATCAGGTTGGTTGAGTACTTTATGTGATACTATGAGCTGGTTAAACTGTAGTAGGGAAGGTAGTTCAAGCCACCCTAGAAGATTTAGGTTGTAACAGTGGTGCGTCCTATATACCAAGCCAGTGGCTCTAGCAATGTAATTGTAAAAGCAAGATAGTTTGTTAAGATCTGCTTTCTGCAAGTTTGTGAGTGGTGGGGAGGCATAAAGAAGGGTGGAAAGTAAGATGAGAACTGCAATGGCAGTTCTAGCAAGAGGAGTGAGGAAAGGTTTGAGCTTGTAAAGGGACCCACATTTTTTGTTTATGGTTTTGATGGTTTGATTGACATGAGCATCGAATTTGAGGTTATTGTGTACTATAATTCCCAGGAGTTTGGTTTGGGCTTCAGGGGAGATAATGGTGCCATTATTAGATTTTATGGTAAAGGTTGGAGGGTTGCACCTATGGGTGGGGGAGAAAAGAAGCAGCTTAGTTATTTTTAGGGTTTAAGATCAGACAGTGATCGGTGAGCCATTTTTCAACTATGTTGAAAGTACTCTGGGTTAGTGCCAGTAGATTTGTCAGAGGTGGCTGACCAGATTAATGTGGAGTCATCTGCGTATTGAATGCATGTTGCTATTGGGATAATGGTATGGAGGTCATTAATAAAGATGGAGAAAAGAAGGGGTCCTAGTATAGAGCCCTGTAGGACTCCTAAAGTGATGGGTAGATGGGAGGAAAGCTTATTCTGCATTAGGACAGCCTGTTGCATCGAGACAGGTAAGACTGAATCCACTGGAGAGAATGGTAGTCTAAGGAGATGGCTTTCAGGGTATGGATGAGTAGCTGGTGGTTAACCGTATTAAAAGCCTTGGAGAGATCAAGAAAGAGTGCTGAGGAAAGAAGGTTGTTATTACGGTTGTGGTTAATGACATTAGAGAAAGAGAGAAGAGCTGAGGTGGTACTGTGGTATGGCCTAATGCTGTGTTGAGAGTCAGCGAACAGCTTATTTTGGATAAGGCAGTGCATAAGTTGTTTATGGGCACATTTCTCCATAATTTTAGCTATAGGTGATAGAACAGCTATGGGTCTGAAACTTGACAGTTCTATGGAGCTACCTCCTTTATGTAGCGGTATAACATGGAATATTTTCCATATTGAGGGGATGGAAGCCTCTGATAGGGTTCTATCGATCAAGATTGAGATAGGGTAGGCTATGACATCTGTGGCTTTTTGCAAATACTCTGCAGGGAGGAGGTCAGCAGCTAGAGTGGTAGGCTTTAATTTCCAAATTAGGCCTCAGATTAAAGGGGTAGGAACAGGTTGAAAGCTAAAGGAGAGAGGGGTACTGGGTATATCATTATCTGAGTTAGAGTAGGTGGGAGTGAGTTGGCTAGCCAGGGACTGGATAGTTTCTGTGAAGAAATTATTGAAGGTATTTGCAACGTCCTCCGGTGACTTCTGGGTAGAAGCTAATGGGGTAGGAGTAGAGGTATGGCCTGGGTGAAGAAGTTTGTTTATACCAGCCCAGAACTTTTGGAGTTTGTTATGGTGTTTCTGTTGCAGATGGCAATAGAAATTTTTTTTGTCTAGAATAATAGATTTTTTAGTGTTGTTTCTTAGCTGTTGATATCTAAGTTGGTCTTGTGGGTTTTTTGTAGCTCAGCGTGTGGCCCATGCTTTGTTTCCAGGTATGATTTTTGATTTGGTGTCTTTTGAGAGCCATGGTGCAGTTTTTGTTTTGGTTCTGATAGAGCCAGTAGAGGTGTGAGAATTAAAGATGGCAAGGAGTTTGGTATTGAAGTATTCCACTACTTCATCCAAAGGAGGTAGTTTTAGGACTGACCAGTTGCATACTTTCATTTTGGAAATTGGAAAGGATGAAGTTCTTATTGTTTCTTATTGTTTGTAGGTGTGCAGTTGGGGGATGTCAGCCTTGAGCTTAATTATATAGGTGAGAAAGTGGCCACTTAGGTCATCAGGCAGAGTCCCTGACTTGTACATCAGGGGATGGCCATTGATAAGTATCCAATCTAGGGTACTTTCTTTACTATTGGGTTTACTGATCCCGGTGGGTGAGGAGATGATCTGTGAAAACCCATATAAGTTAACGTGGGTAGTAGGAGATTCAGAGGAGCAGATGCTCCAGTCAGTGTTGAAGTCTCCATGTACAATGGTTTCTTGGGAATAGTTACTAGATGTCTTCATGCTTTTCATTATATTTCGATCTGATAAGATCAGCAAATATGTATGCAGTTTCATGAGTACTGATCTACACATGTAGTCAGTTATATGGAGGCCCATACCTCCTGCAGAGCAAGGGACAGATAATCTTGGTAAGCAGTGTGGTTTTGTTATATATCATTTGATAAGCATGAAATATTTTCCTGTTTTCTTGTCTAAATGATTTAATGTTTTGGGGACCAATCAATCACACCAAAACTAAGAACAGAAACAGGACATTGACTTATAGCTTGGATATTATTCCTAGATGTCAAAGCAGTTTTCATTACTAGCTTTGGTCTTCTAAAGTATTCCTTACTGCACTTTGATTTAATTTGTTCATGTTTTATTGTGACCTGTTATCTATAACCAAATATTTATACTCCCTCTTACTCATATTCCTTTATTTCAGAGTCCTGCCCCAGGCTAATTCTTGGCGCTGCAGCTTTCCTTTTATAAAGGCTGCTTTTCCACATTTATCAAGACCAAACGTCATTCTTATAGCATCTGTGAAGGTTTTAATCATTAGTTGTGCTTTTGCAGCCTGATCTGAAGAGCTATACAGTTTGAAATCATCCACAAAAAGATGAGATGTCTTTGGATAAGGGTGTTTAAATTGTAACCATAACATAATCTTTTGTGTAAACAGCTTAATGGGTTAAATTCAGAACAAAACAAGAGAATCACCTTGGAATATCCCCAGTTCAGTTTTTATATCTGGGATAATAATTTGCCCCTTGTCATCGCTTAGTTGAAAAGTCACTACAATGTATTTGATCAATGCAGAGTGTATCGTAAACGTCTGTAAGCATTTTGTTATTCATGAGTGTGAGATGCTTTGTCAGATTTTTCTGTAACCTATCCATGGCATAATTAGATTAATTTCCTGTTTACAACTCTCTGTTGTGGCATATTGTTTAACAGCAGATGATCCTTTAGTCTTTATTATTTTCTTTTATTATGTTCTTGTTCTGTTGCCATGATTGACTTGTTTCTATATGGCTATAAACTCTGTCTCTATCAGTTCTAGTATATAATTTATATATTGCCAGAAGGGAATTTATTGGTTAGTAGGTCTTAGGATGGCATGCAGTTTCACTCTTAAGAAAGGAGGGCACAAGTTTTTCTAGTTGGTATCTGTTCAGTATGCCCATAAAAGTAATTCTTACTTGGGGGTAAATCTTTGTGTAAAGATGTTAATACCTTTAAGAAGTTAGGTTCTGCATGTAGGTCTGGAGCTTCCCGTTTGGGAACTTTCCTTAAGTCTGTGTCCATTTCACTGGGTGTTACTTCATCCGATTTCATATCATCTGCATTACAGCTCCTTACTGTTTCTTTTAGTTCTTCTGCCTATTCAGCATCTTTGTTATGTTCAACACTGTCTTCATAAATATTTCTCCAACACTGCCTATTTATTGGCGGTGTTTGTATTCCTTTTTCTTTTATATTTATCTGCATGCCTTCTATGTTTTTATTGGAAATGGAGTATATTAAATGCTGGTATTTTCTGATACTGTGTTGCTTTTATCACATCCCTCTGAATGGATTTTTCATGGTCTGTTCAGTTTTCTACATTCTTCTAACAGTGATACTTCTTGTCTTAATTGCTTTGTAGTTTTCTATATTCGGTCCCTCCATGGTGCAATTCTACTTCATTCCCTTCCTTTCTTTTGCTACTGTATGTTTGTGGTAACAAGGGATGGGGGGATGGGAGGGGTTAAGGTGGTTGCCTTTGCCTTACAAACACAAAAGTGGGTTCATTCATCTAAGGATATAATTGGCTAGGCTTACAATTGCTCGCATGGGCAGTAAGCTTAGTATGAACCTATGAACATTATACCCATTATTAGTTTAGCTGTTGAATATCCTATTTATTTCTTTTTATCACACAAATTCCTCTTAATAGTCCTGATTACTATGTTCATCTGGTTTACTAGTCTTCTAACATGTTGGGTCTTATTTATCTTATATAATGTATTTCTTTCATCTGTCTTACTATGGCCATCCATCTCTACTAAGTCAAGCAGGTCTTCAATTGCATTATTTTCTTCAAGACTAACAGCATCGTGTTTGCTCCCTATTTCATCAGTCTTCTACAGAAAGTTCCAGAATATTGTCCTGTGACATATCCTCTTCAGATGCATGCTGCTTCATCTGTTGCCCTTCCATACTGGTACACTCTGGCCTATTACGCTGGAACATTTCCCGGGTCACAGTTGCCAGTGTTTCCTGTTCTTTCCCTTGCTGTGCAACTTGAACTGGACTTTGACGTACGTCTCCTCCAGAAGTGTCCAGAACATTGACCTGTGGCATATCCTCTTCAGATGCATCTCACTCCATGCTTTGCTCATCTGTGCAGGGACCCACTGGGGCACCATGTTGCAACACTACCGGTGATGGAATTTCCAAACTAAACCCTCTTCTTTGCAGATGGTTTATCACTTCAGTTTCTATTTGTTTAATTTCAACTTATATAATCTGATTTTGTACATTATCCTATCTGATCTCATTTTTTCTATTATGAAATTTGCCATATCTGCGTATCTTTGCCTGTACTTCTTTAGAGCTGTTTTTTTTACCGATTAGTTTGGCTTTCGTCTTTCATTAATATCGCACCATATAAGGTCTCTCTTTCTTTTCTGTGCATATTTATTTTTTACTCCTTTCAAAAACCTTTGTTTTTGTTCTTTATCTTTTTTCACTGCCTCTGTCAGATTTTTTTTCCAGGCAGACCAGTGTTTCTTCATCTAGGTAATATTTTTCCTTTATCTATTGTATTAAAGAACATAGATTTTTATCTGGAGCTTTTAGGTTCATAGGTGTTTACTAGGCTAATGACCATAAGGGCCTTTTTAACCCTAGCCATGCATCTTAAATCTCTGACAAGTTCTGGTACTTTTGATAAGTGTAAGCAAAGGCCTGGGAGATGAACCATTTACAAACAGAGGCCTGGGAGATGAACCATTTACAAGCAGAGGCCTGGGAGATGAACCATTTACAAGCAGAGGCCTGGGAGATGAACCATTTACAAGCAGAGGCCTGGGAGATGAACCATTTACAAACAGAGGCCTGGGAGATGAACCATTTACAAACAGAGGCCTGGAAGATGAGCCATTTACAGGCTGCCTGTCTATTAGAGACATAGGTGCCAAGCCAGGGATGAATTTCCTATTCACAATCCAATTGTCTAAGTTACACTTGAATTGGGTTAGGGAGGAACTCTGCTTCACATGGATGGGAAGCCTGTTCTAGAGATGGGATAGGTTTATAGGTTTGTAGATTAGTATTAGACTAAATGAGAATAAAACCCTGCACCTTGTGTATGTAAGGAAAACACCTTAACCATTATGCCAACTTCTGGGATATATACCTTTTGGCAGTTTTTCTTGTGGAAATATTTTTCTTTCCTGTAACGTCTGTTATTCTTCCTGCATACCCTCTATCTGGTAATTCTGGGGTTTTATGTAGTCGTAACAATGTAACAATACATAATTTCTTCCTTATCCTCAATATTACACTTTATCATCCTTGTGCCTCTTCTTGGTCTGTTAGTTTTTGTGGATTACTTTTTCCGTCTGCCACGGTGGGGTACCCTTCCCCTGAGCCTGGCCTAACCCTAGGGTGGCAATATTTCCATGTCTTGAGGATTCTACACTGCATAAACCAGCAGTAAGTACATTTTTATCCTGGGACCTCTGCACCCTGTCCTCCTCTTCTTTAATTTTAACATCCGTTTCTCCATGATACATAAAATATAGTCTACATATATCAGTGTCATCCTGGTGAGATTTTGCAAAAAACAGGGTTCACCACATAAAGCTACACCCCAAGACTTGAGGATGAATTTAATACTCTCACTTTCTTCCTGATTTCATCTTTCCATTTGGACCCCGATGTGCCCAGTGTGTCCAGGTTTTACCAAGGACCTTTTTTGCCTTTGCTTAATTTTGCCAAATGCTTTGGACTTTTTACACGCCCTGACAGGAATGGACCCCATTCTAAAGTAAAGGCATAATTAAAGACCATGAAATCAGTTTTGTTTCAGTTTTTGATGTTTTCCAAGAGTGTTATTCTCTTTTTGCCGTTTTTAATTTCTCCAAATCTTTTGGGTTTCTAATACCATGATGGGAATGGACCCCATTCTTAAGTCAAAGTACGATTAAAGTTCATGAAATTAGTATTATTTCACTCTTTGATGTCAGGTTCTTAAGTTCATAGGTTGGTATTAGGCTACTGGCCCTAGGGCCTATACAAGCCTAGCCATAACAATTCCCTGGCTGTTTCTTCCAACACTAGCCAAAAGTGCTCTTCGCAGCACCCGCAATGTGCCCAGTAATGACTCCTTCTGCAATTTGTACGGTGTTACATGAATTCATAACATATCTAAATATGATTGTAAATTCTTTTTTATAAGACCAGTTGCTCCCACTACTATTGGAACTGTTTGGGTATCTTTCTTCCACATGGCTCTTGTTTCTGCCTGCAGATTGAGGTATTTTATGACTTTGAGTCTCTCTGTATGCAAGACACTGTAGTCACTGGGTGTAGCAATTTCAATGATCAATGCTACTTTTGTCTTCTTTTCATGGACCACTATATCTGGTTTTCCAGTATCTATCTTTTGGACTGTTGGTATTGGGTGATCCCATGTGATGTAAACTTAATTTTCTATGATTCTCTGCAGCTCATGTTTCCAGTGTTTTCAGCCACTTCGATACCATAATGTTTGCACAATCTCCAGTGTAACAATCTCACCGCATTATTATGCCTTTCAGTATACAGTCCCTCTGCCATTAGAGAGTCGCAACCAGCAATAAGGTGTGTGACTGTTTTCAATTCGGTTCCACAAAACCTACATATGTCTGTTTCTCCCACATGTTCAATAGACTTAGTAAATCAGCGTGTACTTAGCCCACTGTCTCGGGCTGCCAATATTAACCTTTCATTTCTTGATGTAAATTCACCTCTCCTTAACCATTCCTGCATTTGTTCTTGATCAACATGAGGCTCTTCCAGAAGTTTTCTATACTTGCAACTATATTTATGTTTTTTTCCACATTTCTTGCCTTCTCATCTGATCCGTCACCTTATATTCTTTCTTTTCTTTTTTAGCACATTCAGTTGCGGCCTGGTTTTTATCCCCTTCTGGTTTGATTTCCATTCCTGCTTGACGTTGATATGCTTCTGCTAAATTAAGCAGAGATGTCATCTTAGATGTATTCTCCTCATGTTTCAAAACTTTTACTACATTTGGATCTTGTGAGGTCAGTAGATATGTGTGGAGTCCCACAATTGCAGATCTCTACATGTAATCAATTTCAAAGAGGCCCATCCCTCCTTCGGAACGGGGAATATATAATCTTGGTATGCACTGATTTTTATAAATCATTTGGTGAACATGAAGCATCCTTCTTCTTTTAATATCCAAGCTATCCAACACTTTTTGGGGCCAGTCAATCACTCCAAAACTAAGTTAAGACAGAAAGAGCAAACTGATTTATAACTTGGATCTTATTCTTAGGTGTCAATGCTGTCTTCACGATTAATTTAAGTCTTCTAAAGTATTCCTAACTAAGCTTTATTCACATTTGTTCATGTTTTATTGCTGGTCCTTCATCAGTTCCCAAGTATTTATACACCCCCACTTGCTCAAGTTCTTTTAATCACATTCTTGTCCCAAACTGATGTTTTCTTTGTGATGCAATTTTCCTTTTTTAAAGGTTGCTTTTGCACATTTATCAAGACCAAATGACATTTCAAATGAAAAAGTTTTGACAACCTGTAGCTGTGCTTTCAGTTCCTTATCTGATGAGCTATACAATTTTAAATCATCGACAAAGAGAAGATGAGAAGTCATTAGACTTTGTTTTCTAGAAGCCAAATTATAGCCATGACCTAAGCTGTTAAGTAAACAGCTTAATGGGTTATTGGCAAGGCAGAATAGCAAGGGTGAGAAAGAGTCACCTGGAATATCGCCCTTTGAATTTTTATCCCTAGGATAATAATCTGTCCTTTATCATGGTTTAATTGCAAACTGGTCTGCCACTGTTTCCTGGTTACTGTAATGTAGTCAATCAGTGTAGGATGTACCTTATACATTTTAAGCACTCTTTTATTCATGAATGTGGGATACTATCAAATTATTTTTTATAGTCAATCCATGCCATACTTAGATTCTTCCCTTTCTTACAGTTCTCCACTATGACTTTATCTAACAACAAATGATCCTTTGTTCCATATGACTTCCTTTTATTGCCCATTTGTTCTACTGCCATAATTGAGTTTTCTTCTAAATGACTATAAACTCTGTCGGTGTCATTTCCCATGTATATTTTGTACGTTGTTGGAAGACAACTTATTGGTCTATAACTTTTAGGGTAGCTTGCAGGTTCACTCTTAAGTAAGAGCATTGTTTATCCTGTTGTTAACCAGTGCGGTGTATGTTCAGGGTGCGTATATAAATAATTCTTACTCATGACTAAATCCTTGTGCAAAGAAGTTAATACTTTAAGCCAAAAGTTAGGTGCTGCATCTGGGCTTGGGGTTTTCTAGTTAGAGGCTTTTCTCAACTTTATTTAAATCTCTCTGGCTGTTATTTCATCCCATTTCATATCCTATACCTTTAAACTTCTTATTCCTTCTTTTTCTTCTTCTATGCATTTAGCATCTTTGTTATGTTCCACAGGATCTTCATAGATACTTCTCCAAAATGTATCTACTTCCTCATTTTTGGCGGTCTATTCCTTTTACCTTATTTCCCAATTCTCTATAAATCTTTTTTTGGTCATCGGTAAATTGTGATTTTTACATGCCGTGACAGGAATGGACCCCTTTCTTAAGTAAAGGCATAATTAAAGGCCATGAAATCAGTTTTGTTTCTGTCTTTGATGTTTTCCAAGAGTGTTGTTCTCTTTCTGCCTAGTGTGAATATACTGATGGTCTTTCATACACCTTTTCTGTGCAAAACTCCTATCACACATGGTGCATTTATATGGTTTCTGCCCAGTGTGGATATATTGGTGGTTTTCCATATACCTTTTCCGTGTAAATCTCTTGTCACAATAGGCGCATTTGTATGTTTTTTGCCCAGTGTGCATATATTGATGGTTTTCCATATTACTTCTCCGTATAAAACTCTTGTTGCACATGGTGCATTTATATGGTTTCTGATCAGTGTGAATATATTGGTGGTCTTCCATACAACTTTTCCTTGCAAATCTCTTGCCACAAAAGGTGCATTTGTATGGTTTGTGCCCTGTGTGAATCAACTGATGGCTTACCATATGACTTTTCTTAGTAAAACTCTGGTCACACACAGTGCATTTATAGGGTTTCTGCCCTGTGTGGATACCCTGATGACATTCCACAGTGCTTTTGTCACTAAAACTCTTTCCACATGTTGCGCATTTATAGGGTTTCCTGCCAGTGTGGCTCCACTGATGACGTACCATACTTTTTTTGCGTATAAAACTCTTGTCACATGTGGTGCATTTATAGGGCTTCTGCCCAGTGTGGGTATATTGATGAATTACCAGAGAATTTTTCCGTGTAAAACTCTTGCGACACATGGGGCATTTAAAAGGTTTCTGCCCAGAGTGGATATACTGATGTCTTCCCATAGAGCCTTTCTGTGTAAAACTCTTGTCGCACATGGTGCATTTATATGGCTTTGGCTGGT
This sequence comes from Protopterus annectens, assembly GCF_019279795.1. Classification (NCBI taxonomy): domain Eukaryota; kingdom Metazoa; phylum Chordata; order Ceratodontiformes; family Protopteridae; genus Protopterus; species Protopterus annectens. Next base: position 1,103,919,751 of record NC_056726.1, read on the forward strand.
TTAATTTCTGCAACTGCTCAGTATGAACAGTCTTACGTAACAACAATTTGTTTCTACTTACAAAAGACTTCCTGCATGTCACACTGTTATGCATATTCCGTCTGCTGAATGTTTGCTCCTCTGTTGTCGCGGGTATTCGGTTATTCTTTTGTCTTTTCACACTGCGACTTAACTGATTAGTTACGTTGTTACTTTGAATTGTTGAACTATTGCTCTGACTGAGGCAGATATGCTGCGCTTCCCCTTCTTGAGTGTCCAGATGCTTTCCTATTTCAGTTTTGTCCATAATCCTCTCATTCCATTCTATTTTGTTATCATGGATGGTTTCAATATGCATTGGGTCTTGCTTTGTCATAAACATCTTATGTACAAAAGCTCTGCCACATTCTGCGTCATGGTATCGTCCATCTGATGCCTGTACCCCTCGGGTTTCACTGAAACCTGCATTTCTGCTAACTTAAAAGAAAAAAATGTCAGAATAACAGGCACACAGAACAGTTGTTTTCTTACCCACGTTTACAATATAAACTCTGTTAATGTGTCCTCACACAAACTTTTGTTTCAATTTGGTGATCGCATGCAAAGAGCTGTTGTTACCAAATGAGACTGATAAATATGTCAAAAAAATCAACTTGACTGCCCTTTCTAGCTGTATTTAATAGTGACAGCTATTCATCTGTTTATTACGTTTGTATAAGACTTTCCAGCAGTATCATACTTAACATCTGCATGCTCCTTATGAAGTTAGCCAGTTCCTAATACTTAGAAGCAGCTTTGAGAAAGGGCTCGGTCATTTAAAAATAAACCCTCTCTAGAGATGAGTAACAAATCAGCTAACTAGAGTCAGAATAAAAGAAAACACCAGTAGCTTAAACTTCAAAAGTAATAATGTTTAATTCCAATGTTTATTAACACAGTATCTTTTATCAGAGACTGGGGTGGGAGGTTGGCATAATGGTTAAGATGTTTATATCATTTAAAACTCTCTATAAAGCTAGAGGTAAAACAGTGTATGGCAAAACATATGTCATATTCTGTAGGGCTGTCCTTTGGATGAGACGTTAAACTAAGGCTTTTCTGATCAACCCAACTTACTACCTGAGGGGTTCCTGTCAGATGACCAAAGATGCATTTTGTCAAATGTGACTTGGGCGAAATTGAAATGTCGAAAAGGCAAAATGATGAAGAGGCATATAAGCAAATTCTTTCCCTGGGAAAGAAGTCGCTTGGCCACTTCCATCACTTTGCCATTTTCAGCACTGTAGTGCGATTTTAGAGTTGGTATATTTAAGTAGGGGGATGTGGAGGGCACAGCCTCTGATGTCGGGGTGAGTGGGGGGGTGAAGACCCCACTTTATGCAATGTTTTAATGTCTTTTTTTGGGGGGGGACAGCGATTTTTTTCCCAGGGAAAAAAATTGCTGTTCTGGTTGTTCGTTGTCTTGGGAATTCAAACTTTTGAGTTCACTATAACAACGTTCGATCAGTTGATCGTTCGTTGTTATAATATAGACCCTCCCTGAGTTGGTGGTAACTCTGGTGGATGCAAAAGATTCCATGACACTTATTAAAAAAAGAACACTTGAAGTTCCTAGTTCCCTGGTCAAATTTCACCTAGTCAGTATGAATACCACACCTTGTCTACCTGAAAAGAGGACACTGACCTAGTGGGACAAACCCAGTCAATGAATGGATGAATGGACTAAACAAACACATAGTTTACAACCTGTAGGCATCGAAGAACAGGATGTATATACATTTTTAGATCAAGTATACTCATAGAATATAAGCACCTTACTACTGAGGGAGTGTACAATTAACATTAGATTGTATTTGTTAATTAGGGTAATGGACTAATATACATGGACCTTTTTGATACTCTGCCTTGGTGCAGTGCAGTGTCTAGTTAAATGACTTGCTGAATGGAGATTGAAGGAATCCAACTCTGTACTGCAGGGGCAGATCATTATTAGTTCACAACATTAATCCAGTGTGCAACTGCCAGTCCACCACTGATGCCACTAAGTCCAACCCACAACTCAATGTTCTTATTTGTATTTACTTTTAAACAAGTCAACTCGTTAGATAGAAGCTCATGTTTTCAAGCAAAACCAGGGAGCAATACCGTGTCAAGAGACTCACTCAGTCTGCCAGCTTACAAATGGATGCTGAGGGAATTAAACCCAAGACTACTAAATTATAAAAGGCCTACTAACATTTCACAGTTTTAACCCTCTGTACTAAACTGCCAGAAAGTTGAAATGTTTCTAGTGGTTGCCTCTATGGATGTGAAGTACAAGTACGAAATGTGCTGAGAACTGTGGATGCTGGTATAAATAAATGAAGAATAGAAATTTTAAAATGTCCAGTGGTATGATAAGGTACAATATATCTCTGTAAGTGCCTGCATAAAATTCATAAATACTCTAAAAATGCATCATAATGCCAGGTCATAAAATAATACGCCATTTACATGCTGTCCTTGGTTCTTAACAACATGGTTCAGACTAGGCCTGTGCTAGCTTGCTACACCAAAACATAACCAATCACTACTGCCAAATACTGTAATCCATGGTTTATGCCATGACAACCAATCACTACTGCCTATTACTGTAATCCACTGTTTATGCCATGGGATCTCTTTTGGTAGCCTAATGTACCCCTACTCACAAAGCATTACAGCCCCACATTACATTTACCATCATCCCTCTCCATTTCTAATATCTTGATTATCCCCGTGGTATGTGCTAAACAGCAAGAAAACTCTCTACCTGTGCACAACCTGATCAGAACTTCCCTAATTAGTTTGCTTTCCTAATGTGTATGAGTGTTTAAATGTGATAACCCACATGCTCCTGTTTATTTAGCCAATATGTATATATCCTATATATACCATACATACCATTTTCAATCATAGCCTCAACTCAGGCTTTGTGCCCACTGAACGGCACACAGCAATGGTTATCCCACTCCACAAAGGGGGAGCCACCACCAGTCCTGGGAACTATCACCCTATTAGCCTAATGATCCTGGTTTGCAAGACCATGGAACGTATCATCATGGAACGCATAAACAAAGACATTGGTGATCTCCAAACTCTGGACCCCACCCAGTTCTGGTTTGTAAAAGGCAGAACATTTCTCCTAAACCTGATAGATGTCTTTGAGGCAATCACCAAAGCTGTAGATGAGGGTAAGGTGGTTCACACAGCATAGCTAGATCTCACCAAGGTTTTTGGCACCATCCCCTACTCAGAATTATAGATAAACTCACTAAACTAGTTATAAATCCCTATGTCAGAAGATGGGTTGCCAACTGGCTCACTAACAAAACCCACACTGTGAAAGCAGACTCTAAATCCGATTTCAGACTAGTGACAAGTGGAGTACCACACGGTTCAGTCCTGGGTCCTCTCCTGTTTGGTATCTACTTTCCTGAAGTACAGGCTAACTCAGAAGGTCTTTAGCTAATGAAGTTCACAGATGACTGCAAACTAGGAGCCATAATCAAAACTCCTAATGATGTGGACATCCTACAAAAGGGCCTCACTGAGACAGATGCCTGGTGTCACAGCCATGGCCTCAAGCTCAATGCCAAAAAGTGCATTATCATCACTTTTGTTAAAAACTCTGTACCCATTTACTACCACATAGGTGGTAGTCTACTTAACACTGAAAGTATAAGTGTGATAAGAGACCTTGGGACACAGGTGGACAGCAGTCTCTCCTTTGATAATCACATCGCCACACTAGTCAGGAAATCCTTCTATGTGGCACACCTCATCACAAAAGGTATCTCATGCAGAAAAAAGAGGTAATTGTTTCTCTCTACTCGTCACTCATTAGACCCATTATAGAGTACAATGCCCCTTTTGGTATGTACCTCACAAGACATCTACAACAACTGGAAAGGCTGCAGAAATACCTCACAAAGAGGATTACTGGCCTCAAGCAGATGCCCTACGCAGACTGTCTCAAAAAAATCCATATTTACTCTGTCATATATCGCTTACCCAGAGGCGATATCTGCCTAACATACAAAGCTATGTCAAACCCAGAACTGTTGGACATGCTCCATTTAAAGAAATCCCAATCCTCTAAGCTAAACACTCTAGGGACCTAAACTTTGTCACCACAATAAACAGAACATGCTGGAGGGATAAAATCCTGTCCCAGAGACTTCCCATACTCTGGAAAAAACTACGTATCTATATCAAATAAAGCTCCTCATTAGCACTCTTCAAGAAAAATCTTGATGATTGGATGGGAAATAGGACATTTACCTTAGGGATCACCTCTGTGGCTCTGCTTGATAGGGGCACAGTAAAATAATTTTTGTGGGTGTCAAAAGCCAGGGTACCTTTTTGGCTAGGGTTATATAGGCCCTCAGGCCAATAGCCTAGTACCTAACTTTGAACCTATGAACCTATATGTACTATATCTTTATCCACATCCTACCATTTGGCGCCTGCTCATCTAAGCTCACTCTTAAATGTGTGTGGGTGCTTTATTAAGTGTTTAGTCTCTGCTCCTATTTAGTGTTTGGCATTTCTGCTTTGCTACCTGACCTAAATGATTCCTACAATACAGTTTAATAGCGTACCATATTTTCAATGGTATGTAATGCTTAGAGCATGTCCAGCAGTGCCTTCTTCGCAAATAGTGTATTGTAAAATATCTTTCAGCCCTGCTATGATACCACACACTCAGCATGCCCCAGTATTACTAAATGATTCAGTCTGACCACCCCTATTGATATAACAGAAGTTTGAAAAATACAACTAGACCCAATACATAAAGGATCTAAACACAGTATCAACAATCACTTAATGCGTTGTTCCCCTGACTAACTCTTGCAACTGGTGTGCTTAAAGGGAGATATACAGAATACCTTCTACACTAATGCCTTATGTGTGCAATACTTCTGCTGTGGTCACTTCTGGCTGTAAAATGCATTAGAGCCTGCTGTAGTCTGTTACCTGCAAAGTGAATAAACTGCTGTGGTCAGTTCTTATATTGCAACTTGTGTGTGTATGTGCTGACTGTATAGTGAATATGTTCCTGCTGTTGTCAGTTCTTATAGAACAACTTGTGTTTGTATGTGCTGACTGTACAGTGAATAAGTTCCTGCTGTTGTCAGTTTTCATAGAATAACATGTGTTTGTATGTGCTGACTGTATAGTGAATAAGTTGCTGCTGTTGTCAGTTCTTATATAACAACTTCTGTTTGTACGTGCTGACTGTATAGTGAATACATTCCAGCTGTGATCAGTTCTTAGAGAACAACTTGCATTTGTATGTGCTGACTGTATAGTGAATAAGTTCCTGCTGTTGTCAGTTCTTATAGAGCAAATTGTGTTTGTATGTGCTGATTGTATAGAGAATAAGTTCCTGCTGTGGTCAGTTCCTACAGAACAACTTGTGTTTGCATATGCTGACTGTATAGTGAATACTTTCCTGCTGTTGTTAGTTCTTATAGAGGAACTTGTGTTTGTATGTGCTGACTGTATAGTGAATACATTCCTGCTGTGGTCAGTTCTTATAGAACAACTTGTGTTTGTATGTGCTGACTGTATAGTGAATAAGTTCCTGCTGTTGTCAGTTCTTATAGAACAACTTGTGTTTGTATGTGCTGACTGTGTAGTGAATAAGTTCCTGCTGTTGTCAGTTCTTATAGAACAACTTGTGTTTGTATGTGCTGACTGTATAGTGAATAAGTTCCTGCTGTTGTTAGTTCTTATGGAACAACTTGTGTTTGTATGTGCTGACTGTATAGTGAATAAGTTCCTGCTGTGGTCAGTTCTTATAGAACAACTTGTGTTTGTATGTGCTGACTGTATAGTGAATACATTCCTGCTGTGGTCAGTTCTTATAGAACAACTTGTGTTTGTATGTGCTGACTGTATAGTGAATAAGTTCCTGCTGTTGTCAGTTCTTATAGAACAACTTGAGTTTGTATGTGCTGACTGTATAGTGAATAAGTTCCTGCTGTTGTCAGTTCTTATAGAACAACTTGTGTTTGTATGTGCTGACTGTATAGTGAATAAGTTCCTGCTGTTGTCAGTTCTTATAGAACAACTTGTGTTTGTATGTGCTGACTGTATAGTGAATAAGTTCCTGCTGTGGTCAGTTCTTATAGAACAACTTGTGTTTGTATGTGCTGACTGTATAGTGAATAAGTTCCTGCTGTTGTCAGTTCTTATACAACACCTTGTGATTGTATGTGCTGACTGTATAATGAATATGTTCCTGATGTAGTCAGGTCTTACAGGACAACTTGTGTTTGTATATGGTGACTGTATAGCGAATAAGTTCCTGCTGTTGTTAGTTCTTATAGAGCAACTTATGTTTGTATGTGCTGAGTGTATAGTGAATAAGTTCCTGCTGTTATCAATTGTGAAAGAGCAACTTGTATTTCTATGTGCTGACTGTATAGTGAATAAGTTACTGCTGTTGTTAGTTCTTTTAGAGGGACTTGTGTTTGTATGTGCTGACTGTATAGTGAATAAGTTCCTACTGTTGTTAGTTCTTATAAAACATCTTGTGTTTGTAAGTGTTGACTGTATAGTGAATAAGTTCCTGTTGTCATTTCTTATAGAACAACTTGTGTTTGTATATGCTGACTGTATAGCGAATAAGTTCCTGCTGTTGTTAGATCATATAGAACAACTTGTGATTGTATGTGCTTACAGTATACTGAATAACTTCCTGTTGTTCTCAATTCTTATACAGGAACTTGAGTTTGTATGTGCTGACTATATCTTGAATAAGTTCCTGTTGGTGTTAGTTCTAATGGAACAACTTGTGTTTGTATGTACAGACTGTATAGTGAATACGTTCCTGCTGTGGTCAGTTCTTATAGAACAACTTGTGTTTTTATGTGCTGACTGTATAGTGAATATGTTCTTGCTGTTGTCAGTTCTTACAGAGGAACTTGTGTTTTTATGTGCTGACTCTATAGTGAATAAGTTCCTGCTGTTGTTAGTGCTTATAGAATAACTACTGTTTCTATGTGCTGACTGTATAATGAATACATTCCTGCTGTAGTTAGTTCTTACAGATCACATGTTTTTTTATGTGCTGACAGTATGGTGAATACATTCCTGCTATGGTCAGTTCTTATAGAACAACTTGTGTTTGTATGTGCTGACTGTCTAGTGAATACATTCCTGCTGTGGTCAGTTCATAAAGAACAACTTGTGTTTGTATGAGCTGACTGTATAGTGAATACGTTCCTGCTGTTGTCAGTTCTTATAGAACAACTTGTGTTTGTATGTGCTGACTGTATAGTGAATAAGTTCCTGCTGTTGTCAGTTCTTATAGAACAACTTGTGTTTGTATGTGCTGACTGTATAGTGAATATGTTCCTCCTGTTGTTAGTTCTTATAGAACAACTTGTGTTTGTATGTGCTGAGTGTATAGTGAAGAAGTTCCTGCCGTTATCTGTTGTTATAGAGCAACTTGTATTTCTATGTGCTGACTGTATAGTGAATAAGTTACTGCTGTTGTTAGTTCTTATAGAACAACTTGTGTTTGTATGGGCTGACTGTATAGTGAATAAGTTCCTGCTGTTGTCAGTTCTTATAGAACAAATTGCCTTTGTATGTGCTGACTGTATAGTGAATAAGTTCCTGTTGTTGTTAGATCTTATAGAGCAATGTGCACAAGTGTGTACTGAGTGTATAGTGAATAAGTTCCTGCTGTGGTCAGTTCTTATAGAACAGCTTTTGTTTGTATGTGCTGACTGTACAGTGAATAAGTTCCTGCTGTTGTCAGTTCGTATAAAGGAACTTGTGTTTATATGTGCTGACTGTATAGCGAATACATTCCTGCTGTGCCCAGTTCTTATAGAGGAACTTGTGTCTGTATGTGCTAACTGTAAAGTGAATACGTTCTTGCTGTGGTCAGTTCTTATAGAGGAAAGTGTTTGTACATGTAGACTGTTTAGTGAATACATTCCTGTTGTGGTCAGTTCTTATAGAACAACTTGTGTTTGTATGTGCTGACTGCATAGTGAATACGTTACTGCTGTTGGCAGTTCTTATAGAACCACTTGTGTTTGTATGTGCTGACTGTATAGTGAATATGTTCCTGCTGTTGTCAGTTCTTATAGAACAACTTGTGTTTGTATGTGCTGACTGTATAGTGAATACGTTCCTGCTGTTGTCAGTTCTTATAGAACAACTTGTGTTTGTATGTGCTGACTGTATAGTGAATACGTTCCTGATGTAGTCAGTTCTTATAGAACAAATTGTGTTTGTATGTGCTGACTGTATAGTGAATAAGTTCCTGTTTTTGTTCTTATAGAACAATTTGTGCTTGTGTGTGCTGACTGTATAGTGAATAAGTTTCTGCTGTGGTCAGTTCATATAAAGGAGCTTGTGTTTGTATGTGCTGACTGTATAGTGAATACATTCCTGCTGTGCTCAGTTCTTATAGAGGAACTTGTGTCTTTATGTGATGACTGTAAAGTGAATACGTTCCTGCTGTAGTCAGTTCTTATAGAGGAAAGTGTTTGTATGTGTGGACTGTATAGTGACTACGTTCCTGTTGTGGTCAGTTATTATAGAACAACTTGTGTTTGTATGTGCTGACTGTATAGTGAATAAGTTCCTGCTGTTGTAAGTTCTTGTAGAACAACTTGTGTTTGTATGTGCTGACTGTGTAGTGAATAAGTTCCTGCTGTGGTCCGTTCTTATAGAACAACTTTTGTTTGTTTCTGCTGACTGTATAGTGAATAAGTTCCAGCTTTTGTCATTTCCTATAGAACAACTTGTGTTTGTATGTGCTGACTGCATAGTGAATACGTTCCTGTTGTTAGTTCTTATAGAACAACTTGTCTCTGTATGTGCTGACTGTACAGTGAATGCGTTCCTGTTGTTAGTTCTTATAGAACCACTTGTGTTTGTATGTGCTGACTGTATAGTGAATTTGTTCCAGCTGTTGTCATTTCCTATAGAATAACTTGTGTTTGTATGTGCTGACTGTATAGTGAATAAGTTCCTGCTGTTGTCAGTTCGTATAAAGAAACTTGTGTTTGTATGTGCTGACTATAGTGAATAAGTTCCTGCTTTGGTCAGTTTTTATAGAGGAACGTATGTCTGTATGTGATGACTGTATAGTGAATAAGTTCCTGTTGCTATCAGTTCTTATACAGCAACTTGTGTTTATATGTGCTGACTTTATAGTGAATAAGTACCTACTGTTGTCAGTTCTTATAGAACAACTTGTGTTTGTATGTGCTGACACCTTGCCTAAAAAGGCACTATAGAGGCTGCAAGAACCTTAGCCAGTATCCGGAATTCCAGGGGTGACAGGTGCAGGCCATCTCTGGCAAAGTATCATGGTTTGTCGAACATGTCATCCCAGGCAGACAGATACTGGATCCCCTTTGATTGACACCATAAGCTCAGCCAATTGTTGAAGTCAATAATTTTATCCTTATATTGTGGTATCATTCTGGGTGAAGGCAGGATGCTACTCAGGGCTAGAGTCATACCTGCCTGGGCCACATGATCCGAGAGCTCTTCCATGTCTCTTTTCATGTAGTCCAGGGAGGTACGTCTCAAGTCATTCACACCAACATGGACAATGACAGAGTCATATTTGTACATGTTGTAGAGTGACCTGGGTGTGTGGGTTATGTGTTGGATCCTCGTACCTGACAGGCAGCTGACAGTAACCTTCTCCTTGTTTAGCCTGGTGAGTGGGACATTAGTGTGCCTGACTACAGAGTCATCTATGACTAGTGTGTTGGGTATGTAGGTTTGTCTTATTGGCTGTTGTTGAGTGGCACACTGAGTCTGCGGGCTGTGTGTCATTTGGGTTGTGTTGGGGGGTGGATATTGCTTGCATTTCTGCTTTGGAGGTCTCTGTTGCTTCAGTAAATTATTATTGAGACCCTCCGCAAATGTTTTTGTACTTCTATGTGCGGATTTTGGTGGTGTAGATTTAGTGAGACTATGTGATGAGTGTGGTGTGGTGCAAGTGTTTATCTTCTCCTCCTGACTGTCAAGTTCAGTCTTGATTGGAGAGAGCTTTACCTCCAGTTTGGCTAGATAAGTGCATCTCTCACAGGTTGTATTGTTGGGTGGTAGGAGGAGAGGGTTGTCTGTGTACATGAGGCAATTTCTACATTGCCCCAAGATGCCCAGATTCATCAGATAAACAGGTGAGAACACTGGGAGCTGACCCTTGGACATGCCTGAATAAAAAACTATTTTCCTGTAGATAAGTGAGGAAAGTGAGTACAAGAGCTGTTTTTCTCTAAGCAAGTGAGGAAAGTAAGTACCAAAACTGTTTTCCTCTAGGCAATGAGGAAGGTTGAGTGCTGTAGTAATTAGTAGGTTATTTAGTGCTTACAAGTTCTGAACAAGTGCTGAGCACGAATAAGCAAATTCAAGTGCTAAAAGTAAGAATCTGTATCTGGACTAAACTAGTTACAGGAAAGGGGGGGGACAAGTGCAAATGTAGGCTTTTAAATCAGAAAGTTGAGAGAGATGGAAAAACTGCCCAAATGGCCAGTAACTACAATTTCTGGGCCAGAACCACTCCTTATGTAGTAGATGGGTTACCTAGTGCTTACCACTCCCACTGATAAGCTAGAAGGCTTCCCCCAAACACAGAAATCTTGGGGGGGGGGGCTCAGAAGCTTACATACAGTCCTGGATACAGCAAATCTGAATCTGGACTACACTAGTTACAGGAAAGGTATTTTATATATATATGTATATATACAGAAAAGTAGCTAAAACTGCAGTCAAAACAATTCAAATGCAATTCAAGCTAGCGCACTTGAGTATGTAGCAATGTTAGACCAAACAGTTTAAAAAAATGCAATTAAATTAAAAATGACTAAAAACAAGTGCAGGAGGAGTTTATTAGGTAGAATGAGGTAAAGAGATGGGACTGGGGGGAGTGTCCCAGATGAAATCTACAGTGGGGGTGGGCAACTGCAAAAGCCTCCAAATTTAAACAACACAGGAATAGGGACGGTGGGTATGGGAAAACCAACACCTTCAGCAGAGATCCGAAAAACTATACAGTGAAGAAAAAATAACAGTGCACAACTCTGAAGTAAGCCAGCAATTATATAAAATTAGTCAAACATCAATTACCAGTACACAACTCTGAAGTGCCAGTATAGGTATAGTGAATACCTTCCTGCTGTTGTTAGTTCTTATAGAGCAACTTCTGATTGTATGTGCTGACTGTATAGTGAATATGTTCCTGTTGTTGTCATTTCTTATAGAACAACTTGTGTTGTTATGTGCTGACTGTATAGTGAATATGTTCCTGCTGTTGTCAGTTCTTACAGAACAACTTGTATTTGTATGTGCTGACTGTATAGTGAATAGGTTCCTGCTGTTGTTCTTATACAACAACTTGTGTTTGTATGTGCTGACTGTATAGTGAATACATTCTTGCTGTTGTCAGTTCTTATACAGGAACTTGTCTTTTTATGTGCTGACTGTATAGTGAATAAGTTCCTGCTGTTGTTTGCTCTAATAGAATAACTTGTGTTTGTATGGCCGCAGAAATATCTCACTAAAAGAATCACAGGCCTAAAGCAGATGCCCTATGCTGACCGCCTTAAAAAACTCCAGCTATACTCTGCCGCATATCGTCTACTCAGAGGCGATCTCTGCTAAACATACAAGGCCATGTCAAACCCAGAGCTGTTGGACATGCTACACTTAAAGAAATCCCAATCCCTCAGAGCCACATGCTCCAGGGATCTAAATCTTGTCATCACAATAAACAAAACATGCTGGAGGGATAGGTTCCTGACCCAGAAACTCCCCAGACTTTGGAATAGATTGCCCATACATGTCAAGCAGAGTGCCTCTTTGGCCCTCTTCAAAAGGAACCTTGACAATTGGATGGGAGAAAGGAAATTCACCTTGGGGATCACATCAGTCACCCTGCTAGACATGGGTCCAGAGAAGTAAATAGTGTGGGAAGAAATAGCCAGGGAATTGTTATGGCTAGGCTTGTATAGGCCCTAGGGCTGATAGCCTAGTACCAACCTATGAACCTATGTGCTGACTGTATAGTGAATAAGTTCCTGCTGTTCTGAGTTCTTATAGAACAACTTGTGTTTGTATGTGCTGACTGTATAATGAATACATTCCTGCTGTTGTTAGTTCTTATAGAGCAACTTGTGTTTGCATGTACTGACTATATAGTGAATAAGTTCCTGCTGTTGTCAGTTCTTATAGAGCAACTTGTGTTTGTATGTGCTGACTGTATAGTGAATAAGATCCTGCTGTGGTCTGTTCTTATAGAACAACTTGCATTTGTATGTGCTGACTGTATAGTGAATAAGTTCCTGCTGTTGTCAGTTCTTATAGAACAACTTGTGTTTGTATGTGCTGACTGTATAGTGAATAAGTTCCTGCTGTTGTTAGTTCTTATAGAACAACTTGTGTTTGTATGTGCTGACTGTATAGTGAATACGTTCCTGCTGTGGTCAGTTCTTATAGAGGAACGTGTTTGTATGTGCTGACTGTATAGTGAATACATTCCTGCTGTTGTTAGTTCTTATAGAACAACTTGTGTTTGTATGTGCTGACTGTATAGTGAATACGTTCCTGCTGTTGTCAGTTCCTATAAAACAACTTGTGTTTATATGTGCTGACTGTATAGTGAATACTTGCCTGCGGTGGTCAGTTCTTATAGAAAAACTTGTGTTTGTATGTGCTGAGTCTATAGTGAATAAGTTCCTGCTGTGGTCAGTTCTCAAAGAACAGCTTGTGTTTGTATATGCTGGCTGTATAGTGAATAAGTTCCTGCTGTGGTCAGTTCTCATAGAACAGCTTGTGTTTGTATGTGTTGGCTGTATACGTTCATAGGTTCATAGGCTGGTACTAGGCTATTGGCCCTAGGGCCTACACAAGCCTAGCCACAACAACTCCCTGGCTATTTCTTCCCACACTACTTATTTCCCTGGACCCCTGTCTTGCAGGGCAACTGATGTGATCCCTGGAATGAATTTCCTTTCTCCCATCTAATCATCAAGGTTCCTTTTGAAGAGGGCCAAAGCGGCGCTCTACTTGACATGTATGGGCAGTCTATTCTAGAGTCTGGAGAGTCTCTGGGTCAGGAATCTATCCCTCCAGCATGTTTTGTTAATTGTGATGACAAGGTTTTGATCCCTGGAGTGTGGCTCTGAGGGATTGGGATTTCTTTAAATGTAGCATGTCCAACAGCTCTGCGTTTCACATGGCCTCATATGTTAAGCAGAGATGGCCTCTGAGTAGACGATATGCAACAGAGTATAGCTGGAGGTTTTTAAGGCAATCAGCATAGGCCATCTGCTTTATGCCTGTGATTCTTTTAGTGTGACATTTCTGCGGCTTTTCCAGTTGTTGCAGAAGTGGTGAGAGGTACACACAAAATGGGGCATTGTATTCTATAATGGGCCTAATGAGGGATGAGTACAGGTGGACAATGACCTCCCTTTTTCTGGATGAAAAGCCCTTAGTGATGAGATGTGCCATATAAATGGATTTCCTGATTGTTGTGGTGATGTGGTTATTGAAGGTGCTGTGGTCAGTTGTTGTAGAGCAACTTGTGTTTGTATGTGCTGACTGTATAGTGAATATGTTTCTGCTGTGGTCAGTTCTTATAGAGGAACTTGGTATTTGTATGTGATGACTTTATAGTGAATCTGTTCCTGCTGTAGTCAGTTCTTATAGAACAACTTGTGTTTGTATGTATACCCAAGAATCCTTCTGCTCCGTGGAAAAATGGATTACAGATATCCAACTTACTAAACCTCAACAAGATCAATTGACTACTATTCCCTCACAACAAATCCAAATCCACACCTCCTTCCTTCACCATAACCTCCAAACATGGCACCACAATCTCTCCATCCCCCCATACTAAGCTCCTCACTGTTGAAATACATAAGGATCTTCACTTTGATGTCCATATCTCCAAAACCATTAAAAAAGTACACAAAAAATTAGGACCCTTATACAACAACAAGCAATTCCTAGTAAATCAAGCAAGTATTACCCTAGCCCACACCCACCTCTTGTCTACCCTGCTATATGCATCACCAGTCCTAACTCACATCAGGAAAACAGACTTAGGCAAACCTGAAACATGTTACAATAAAGTTGCAAAATTCGCCAATAACTCCACTTTTAGAAGTCATCACCGTCTTGCCTTAAAGGAGCTAAAATGGTTAGAACTACCTCATCAAATTATGCACTGCCAACCAGTAATCACCTTCAATATACTACAAAATCCCCACAAAACTCCAGCCCTAACCCAACTAGTAAACTAATACTCAGCAAACCGTCCTCTACGCTCATCCAACAGGACCCTACACTGTATATCCAAAGTCAATAACTGCAGGGAAAGCTTTTTTCTCTCATACCATCGCTAAGGTATGGAATTACCTCCCCCAAAACATGTCATCAGTAACAACTATCTCATTGTTCAAAAAGTCAGTCAAGCCACACCTCTTGTAGTCCTGGCTCTGTCCTTGCATCACATAAATGCTTGCGTGTTCTCCTCCACTCTCTCGCTAACCTCCTCTCTCTCACTGCTTACCATGTCTAAGACACAGCACTCAGTAACAGCCATACAGGGCCTACTATTTGCTACCATTATGTCTTGTGAGATGTCTCTTTGATTGCACCAGTCAATGTGTGTTTTTTTTTTTTTTTTTACCAAATACCAATATCCAGGGTCCAAAATTGTGTAAACTAAGCCTGCCTGGAACAAACTATCTTATATTTCTGTTGTTTGATGTGGAGATTTTCTCCCCGGGTCTCTGCTATAAATTGACCTAGTTCCAGTCAGACTTTCCTGGTAAACAAATGTAAAATAATTAAAAAAAAAAATAAAGTATGTGCTGACTGCATAGTGAATAAGTTCCTGCTGTTGTCAGTTCTTACAGAATAACTTGTGTTTGTATGTGCTGACTGCATAGTGAATACATTCCTGCTGTGGTCAGTTCTTATAGAGGAACTTGTGTTTGTATGTGCTGACTGTATAGTGAATATGTTCCTGCTGTGGTCAGTTCTTATAGAACAACTTGTGTTTGTATGCGCTGAATGTATACAGAATAAGTTCCTGCTGTTGTCAATTCCTATAGAGCAACTTGAGTTTGTATGTGCTGATTGTATGTGCTGACTTAATAATGAATACATTCCTGATGTGATCATTTCTTATAGAACAACTTGTATTTGTATGTGCTGAGTGTATAATGACTACGTTCCTGCTGTGGTCAGTTCTTGTAGAACAACTTGTGTTTGAATGTGCTGATTGTATAGTGAATACATTCCTGTTGTTGTCAGTTCTTATAGAACAACTTGTGTTTGTATGTGCTGACTGTATACGTTCATAGGTAGGTACTAGGCTATTGGCCCTCGGGCCTATATAAGCTTAGCCAGAAGGTACCCTGGCTTTCGCCACCCAAGAAAAGTATTTTCCTGTGCCACTGTTGAGCAGAGCCACAGAAGTTATCCCCGGGCTGAATTTCCTATCTCCCATCCAATCATCAAGATTTTTCTTGAAGAGTGCTAATGAGGAGCTTTGTTTGATATGGATAGGTAGTTTGTTCCAGAGTATGGGAAGTCTCTGGGACAGGATTTTATCCCTCCAGCATGTTCTGCTTATTGTGGTGACAAGGTTTAGGTCCCTAGAGCTTGTAGGGATTGGGATTTCTTTAAGTGAAGCATGTCCAACAGCTCTGGGTTTGACATAGGTTTGTGTGTTAGGCAGAGATCACCTCTGAGTAGGCGATATGCAATGGAGTAAAGCTGCAGTTTTTTTTGAGACGGTCTGCGTAGGGCATCTGTTTAAGGCCAGTAATCCTCTTTGTGAGGTATTTCTGCTGCCTTTCCAGTTGTTGTAGATGTCTTGTGAGGTACATATGAAAAGGGGCATTGTACTCTATAATGGGTCTAATAAGTGATGAGTAGAGGGGAACAATGACCTCTTTTTTCCTGGATGAGAAACCTTTTGTGATGAGGTGTGCCACATAGAAGGATTTCCTGACTACTGTGGTGATGTGATTATCAAAGGAGAGACTCCTGTCCACCTGTGCTCCAAGGTGTCTTATCACACCTTTGGTGTTAAGTAGACTACTGCCTATGTGGTAGTTCATGGGTACAGAGTTTTTACCAAAAGGGATGACAATGCATATTTTGGCATTGAGCTTGAGGCCATGGCTTTGACACCAGGCATCTGTCTCAGCAAGGCCCTTGTGTAGGATGTCCACATCTTTTGGAGTTTTGATTATGGCTCCTAGTTTGCAGACATCTGTGAACTTCATTAGCCAAAGACCTTCTGTGTTAGCCTGTACATCAGGGAAGTAGATACCAAACAGGAGAGGACCCAGGACTGAACCCTGTGGTACTCCACTAGTCACTGGTCTGAAGTTGGATTTGGAGTCTCCTACTTTCACCGTGTGGGTTCTGTCAGTGAGCCAGTTGGCAACCCATCTTGTGACAATGGGTTTTATACCTAGTTTAGGGAGTTTATCTATAATTCCAGAGTGGGGGATGGTGTTGAAAGCCTTGGAGAGATCTAGATAGGCTGTGTGAACCACCTTTCCCTCATCTACGGCTTTGTTGACTGCTTCAAAGAAGTCTATCAGGTTTAGGAGACATGATCTGCCTTTTACAAACCCGAACTGGGTGGGGTCCTGAGTTTGGAGATTACCAATGTCATTGTTTATATGTTCCATGATGATACATTCCATTGCCTTGCAGACCTGGCTCGTCAGGCTAATGGGGTGGTAGTTTCCGGGGTCCGTGGTGGCTCCCCCTTTGTGGAGTGGGATAACCGTTGCTGTGCGCCATTCAGTGGGCACATAGCCTGAGGTGAGGGTATGATTGAACATGGTACTTAGGTGGGGTGCCAGTTTGTTCTGTAGTTCATGTAGAACACAGCCTGGGATGTTTTCAGGTCCCATGGATGCTGTGTTCTTGGCTTTGGAGAGTGTGTTTTTTACCTGTGCAGCCGTGATTACAGGAACTTTGCATTCTTCTTGTATAGAGATAGTCCCTTTAGGGGATGAGAGAGGGGTAAAGTTAGCACTGAACCTATCTGCCAGGTTGTTGGCCATATCAGTTGGTTCTGTATATTTACTGCCATTGAGCTGTAACTCAGAGCAGATCTGAGTGTTGCCATTGAGATTTTTGACATAGCTATAGAATGCTTTGCGGTTGTCTTTAGAGTCAGTGGTGATTTTGTTTTCGTAACTAGCTTTGGAGGATTTTATGAGGGATCTCAGCTTCTTACTGAGGTTGACCATGAAGTTTCTCCAATCGTGGGATTTTACTCTTTTTTGCAACAGTTTCTTTCTTCTGTTGTAGAGTTTGTTTATGGCAGGGGACCACCAGATTGGCTTCCTTTTTTTGGAGGATAGCATCTTGGTTCTGTTAGGGATTGCATGATCCATGCACTTGTGTAACTTCTTATAAAGTGCATTTGTGTAGGATTCAGCAGTCATACCTCTATTGTCCATCAGCATGGGTGTTGTGAAGTTTGCCATTTCTGTCTTAAGAAGCATGAAGTTGGCTTTGGAGAAATTCTTTACTGTGGTTTCCCTAATGGAGGGTGAAGGAGGGATGTGGATGTCTAGGGTGATTAGCTTGTGGTCGGATCTGACCAACAAGGAACTGACATCTGGTGTGGAGCACCAGTTGCCCATGTTGGTAATAACCAGGTCTAGGATTTTGCTGCCCCTGGTGGGGGAGTGGATAAGTTGATCCAAGGCATGAATTCCAGAAATGAGCACAAGAGTTGGTACATTGAGCAGTTTTCCCAGTTAATGGTGGGGTAGTTGAAATCACCCATTATTAGGGTGTTAGTTTGTACCCTAATATTTTTCAGTGTATCAAGAAATGAGGAGTGGGATTTCTGGGGCACGGTGGGGGATCTGTAGCAAGCTACAATTTGGATTGTGGGCTTGCCCAGAGTTAGTTACACTTGGATAATCTCGGATGCATTATGCTGAGCAACTAGCCTAGAGGTGTGGATATCCTTAATGAATATGGACACGCCTCTGCTTTTAGTGTTTCAGTCCAGGTTAGGTGGCCGAAAGGTGTGGTACGAATTATAGCCTAGTATTGCAGGGGTACTCTCTGGAGCCTTGAACCAGGTTTCTGTCACTGCACAGATGTCAATGTTCTCCATTTTAAGGAGTGCCTCGAGTGAGTGCATTTTGAGGTTTAGACTTCTAGCATTGAGTAGCAGTACCCTCATATTCTTCTTGCTTGTACCTGTTATGGTGGTGAATTTGTCATTTGAACCTTGCCTAAAAAAGGCACTATAGGGGTGGCTAGAGCTTTAGCCAATATCCGGAATCCCAGGAGCAGCAGGTGCAGGCCATCTCTGGCAAAGCTTCTTGATTTAAACAAACTAAGGTGGTGGTGGAAAAGAAACTCCAAAACCAAAAACCAAATAAACTGCAAGTCCAACAGAAGAGCGGAGAGCAATAAGGTCTTATAACACTATTTTATTTCGACCACGTATCACAAAGCAAGAAACTATACCACGCTACATTGAAACATTAACGCTCTTAAACACACGCGTTTTCGTCTATCAAATCAGACTTCCTCAGATGGATCAATAGGATACGTAACACTCCTTTTATACCCTGACCAATAAATCAATTAATAAAGAATTTAAACGTCACCAGTTCTATCATTTCATTTCATTCAATAGGATGTGAATAAATTAAATATGGTTCCCTAACCCATGTAGCAATAGTCCTTCATTTTTAAAATATATATATATAACTTCAATTACGTAAAAATAATTTGCTTCTTATTCATATTAAAAAATAAGTAAAAGCAAAAAATGATAAATATTAAATATAAATTACATATATAAAATATTACATTTAGCTGCCCTCTAGTGGAAATTCATATTATTGAGTTAAAAATATTCTAAAAAACATTTTAAATAACAAATCATTTTAAATGGAAAATATGAAATGTTAAAAACTGTA
The DNA here is from genome assembly GCF_019279795.1 of Protopterus annectens. Taxonomy (NCBI): domain Eukaryota; kingdom Metazoa; phylum Chordata; order Ceratodontiformes; family Protopteridae; genus Protopterus; species Protopterus annectens. The sequence continues at coordinate 1,103,938,731 of NC_056726.1, forward strand.
TAAAAATTTTTATTCTTTGGGATAGTTCTAAATATAATCAAGTCTCTAAAAACAAGATTAACATTGTTTATAATAAAATTGATATAAATTTAAAGGACATGTTACAGGAGGGACTTATAAATCAAGAAACCTACCTATTTTTGGAAGTGGAGAAACCTGTTATTCCCTCAATTTTTGGAATACCAAAAATCCATAAAAATGAGCTTGATCCCCCACTAAGACCCATAGTTTCAGCGGAAGGATCGAAAACACACCCACTAGCGAAATATATTGATATTAAAGTCAAAAAACTATGGGTGGAAAAAGAACATATTTTAAAGGACTCCTGGGACTTGTTAAAAGTTATTTCAGGAGTTAAATATCCTGAGAAAATATTTATTACTATAGATGTAATTGATCTTTTTTCGCCCATTCCTTATAGTCAAGGTGCCTATATGTTTGAGGAAATATTGTATGAAAGTGTTAATTTAACTAACAACAAAAAACAAGTGAATGTATGGTTGATGGAAATGGTATTAAAGAATAATTTTTTGTATTTTAATGGTGAATTTTTTAGACAAATACAAGGAGTAGCCATGGGGGCTGCTTGCACCCCAACCTATGCGAATTTAGTTCTTGCTAAATGGGAAGAGGAACATGTTTTAAATTCTCAATATAGCTCCTATTGGGTACTTTATCGCAGATTATTGGATGATATAGTCCTATTTTGGACTGGTGGACATGAGAAGTTCAAAGAATTTATGGTTTACCTTAACAAAAGTTTTTGAAGTTCACACATACAGTTTCAGATAATGTATTACATTATTTAGATTTGGAAATTTACAAGCAGGGTGATACTTTGGAGACAAAAGTATATAGAAAACCCACATACTGTAATTCATATTTACATTTTGACAGTGCACACCCCCTACATTGTAAGAGGAATATAATTAAAGGATAATTTGTGAGAGGTAGTCGAATGACAAGCTCTCGGAATGATTTTTTCAAAGAATGTGAACATTTGTTCATTGATCGGGGATATCCCCTAAAGCTTGTGAAGGAAACAAGACAGGAAATAGAAAGGGGAAGGATGGATAAATGCACCCCTATAGTGAAGTTAACTGGTTTTAAAACAGAGCAATTTAAAGATCAAGAAAGAAGGGAAGAAAATTATCAGTTGGCCTTGACATTGGAATATAATGCACTTAACAGCAATATCAGAAGAATATTTGTCAAGGAATGGGACAGGTTTATGAATATAACGGATATAGATAGATTAGAAGGGGTTTCAACCAAAATAGTATATAAGAATGCCCAAAGTATTAGAAACATTTTAGAAAGTAGGAACAAAAAGGCCCCACAAAATGTAAAAAAGACAGGGACCTATAAGTGTGGGAGATGTTCCCAGTGCCCATACATTTTGAATTCAGATAGGTTTTATATAGCCAGTAGAGACAGATGTATTATTAATAACAAGAATTATTACAACTGTGATTCTATGGGATTAATTTACATGGCTACCTGTGAGACCTGTTATTCTTTTTATATAGGTAAAACAGAAAGAAAATTAAAAAGAAGGATATACGAACATCTCAACGATATTAGGAATTGTAAGGAGACAAATGCTTTGTTTAAACACATTCAAACATGCACGAGAGCCATTTTTAGATTTACAGTGTTGGAACATACCCAGAGAGATATGAGGGGGCCTCTGGGAAGAAAAAATTTAATATAGGGAGCTCTGGTGGCAAGTGACACTTGAGACGTATAACCCACCAGGTTTGAAAGAATATACAAGTATAATACCTATTTTAAAATTAAGGGCAGCTAAACTATAGTACATCCTGCAATTTGAAAGAAATTTTTATACAGTTTTTAACATTTCATATTTTCTATTTAAAATGATTTGTTATTTAAAATGTTTTTTAGAATATTTTTAACTCAATAATATGAATTTCCACTAGAGGGCAGCTAAATGTAATATTTTATATATGTAATTTATATTTAATATTTATCATTTTTTGCTTTTACTTATTTTTTAATATGAATAAGAAGCAAATTATTTTTATGTAATTGAAGTTATATATATTTTTTAAAAATGAAGGACTATTGCTACATGGGTTAGGGAAAACTATTTAATTTATTCACATCCTATTGAATGAAATGGAATGAAAGAACTGGTGATGTTTAAATTCTTTGTTATTAATTGATTTATTGGTCAGGGTATAAAAGGAGTGTTACGTATCCTATTGATTCATCTGAGGAAGTCTGATTTGATATTGATTTATTGGTCAGGTATAAAAAGAGAGTTTAATGATCCTATTGATTCATCTGAGGAAGTCTGATTTGATAGACGAAAACGCGTCTGTTTAAGAGCGTTAATGTTTCAGTGTAGCGTGGTATAGTTTTTTGCTTTGTGCTATGTGGTCGAAATAAAATAGTGTTATAAGACCTTATTGCTCTCCGCTCTTCTGTTGGACTTGCAGTTCTTTTGGTTTTTGGTTTTAAAGCTTCTTGGTTTGTCGATCGTGTCATCCCAGGCATACAGATACTGGATCCCCTTAGAACGACACCAGAATCTTAGCCAATTGTTGAAATCAATTATTTTGTCCTTGTACTGTGGTATCATTCTGGGTGATGGCAGGATGCTACTCAGGACTAGGGTCATACCTGCCTGGGCTACAAGATCGGACAGCTCCTCCATGTCCCTTTTCATGTAGTCCAGGGAGGTACATCTCAGTGAATAAGTTCCTGCTGTAGTCAGTTCTTATAGAACAACTTGTGTTTGTATGTGTTGACTGTATAGTTAATGTGTTCCTGCTGTGGTCACTTCTTATAGAACAACTTGTATTTGAATTTGTGTTTGCATGTGATGACTGTACAGTGAATACATTCCTGCTGTGGTCAGTTCTTATAGAACAACTTGTGTTTGTTTGTGCTGACTGTATAGTGAATAAGTTCCTGCAGTTGTAAGTTCTTATTAAACAATTTCTGTTTGTATGTGCTGACTGTATAGTGAATAAGTTCCTGCAGTTGTTTGTTCTTATAGAGAAACTTGTGTTTGTATGTGCTGACTGTGTAGTGAATAAAATCCTGCTTTGGTCAGTTCCTATAGAACAACTTGTGTTTGTACGTGATGACTGTATAGTAAATATTTTCCTGCTGTGGACAGTTCTTATAGAAGAACTTGTGTTTGTTTGTGCTGACTGTATAGTGAATACATTCCTGCTGTGGTCAGTTCTTATAGGTTCGTAGATTAATAGGTAGGTACTAGGCTATCTGCCCAAAGGCATTTATAAGCCTAGCCAGAGTGTGTCGGCTTTCGCTGCCTCATTGATTAATTAACTGATTCTCTGTCAAGCAGAGCCAATGAAGTTATCCCAGGGGTGTATTTTCTGTTACCCATCCACTCGTCAAGGTTTCTCTTGAAGAGTGTTAGTGAGGGGCTCTGCCTGATGTAATTTGGAATTTTGTTCCAAAGCATGGTGAGTCTCTGTGACAGGAATCTATCCATCCAGTATGTTCTATTTATTGTTGTGGCGAGGTTTAGCTCACAAGAGCGCATGGCTCGCAGTGACTTGGATTTCTGTAGGTGGAGCATGTTCATCAATTCTGAATTCGACATGGCTTTATAGGTCATGCAGAGATCACCTCTGAGTAAGCAATATGCCACTGAGTACAGCCAGAGTTTTTTCAGTCGGGTTCCATAGGACATATGTTTGAGGCCAGTAATCCTCTTGGTGAGGTACTTTTGTGGTCTTTCCAGTTGTTGGAAGTGTCTTGTGAGGTACATCCCAAATGGGGCATTGTACTCTATGATGGGTCTAATGAGTGACGAGTAGAGGGGCACTATAACCTATTTATTTCTAGATGCAAACCCTTTAGTAATTAGATGGGCCACATAGAAGGATTTCCTAGCTACTTTGGCAATATGATTGTCAAAGGAGAGATTACTATCTACCTGGCCCCCAGATCTCTTATTACCTCTTCTGTATTAAGGGGGCTGCCACCTATGTGGTAATTCATGGGTGTTTTGTTTTTCACAAATGGGATGACTATGCATTTTTTGGCATTTAGCTTGAGGCCATGACTTTGACACCAGGTGTCCATCTCAGTAAGGCCCTTTTGGAGGATGTCCATGTCAGCAGGAGAGTCAGTTATGGCTCCCAGTTTGCAGTCATCAGCAAACTTGGTTAGCCATAGTCCTCCTGTGTTTGCCTGTACTTCTGAGAAGTATATGCCAAACAGTAGGGGTCCCAGGACCGAGTCTTGTGGGACACCACTTTTGACTGGTTTAGAGTCGGACCTGGAGCCCGCTATTCTTACCGTGTGAGTTCTGTCTGTAAGCCAGTTGGCAACCCATCCCGTGATGTAGGGGTTTATGTTCGGGCTGGTGACTTTTTCTGTAATACCCGAGTGGGGAATGGTGTTACAATTGTACATCAAGGATCAGTTGCAAGTACAAGAAAACATCAAACATATCTACAATTATTTACAGAAACATGTACAGGCAGTGTGTCAACAACACTCATATCTTCTTTTTTGGTAAATACTTTAGTCAATAAGCAGTTATAAGAGCAGATTAATGTAACATGTAGATTACTAAAACCTAGAACTACAGCAAAAGCAAAACCCAGGGATAACCTAGATGGGCGAACTAAAGGACATCTTGTGATAGTGACTATTGCCAGAGCCAGTGACCTATTTAAGGTGGTTTAGGACAGTGGATGCAGGAACATATTTGGTTATTGAGGTAATAGGATTTTAGTGAAGTTTTGAATGCTTTAAAGGAGTCTGAGTAATGGAAGAGGGCAATGGATTCCAAGCTTTGGCAATTATGAAGGAATAGAGGCTTTGCCCTGCGCATTTGTTGGGCTTAGATATGTTTAGGAGCTGTTTGCTTGAGGACCTAGATTACATGTAGGGGTGTATGTATGTAAGATGGTCTGAAGTGAGGGGCAGAAGTGGGGTTATATAGTAGTTTGTGGGTGAGTGTTAGTTGGAGTACTGTAGATAGTGGGAGAAGTCAAGCCAGTTTATACTTTTTAAGGCAAGGCAATGATGGGTCCGGGTTGGCATGTTGTAGACAAACTTTGCTATTTTATAGTGGCAGGACTATAATTTGTTTTTGAGAGTTGTATGTATAGTAGTAAAAATGGGGCTACCATAAAGAAGGGTGGGGAGGAGAAGAGAATTCGCCAGTTTTAACTTGGTGAGTGTGTTCATAAAATGTCTATGCCTATATAACTTACCAAGTTTGAAATGGGTTTTCTTGACTGCATTATGAATGTTATTATCAAAGGAGAGTTTGTCATCAATTGTGATGTCAAGAAAGTTTGATGATTTTACTTGTTCTATTTCGGTATTGTTTTGTGAGAAAATTTTGAAAGCCTGATTTAAAGGTTTGGATGAAAATATTTTTTTGGGTTGAGTAGAAGTTGGGGATCATTTAGCCAGGATTCAATATAAGTAAAGGCTTTTTGTGTTAGATATTGAAGATCTGGCAGGTTGTTGGCAGAAGTGATTATCGTAGAATCATTTGCCTATTGGACAAGAGTACTAAGCTGGGATACTTTATGGAGGTTATTGATGAAAATGTTAAATAGTAGTGGCCCAAGGATGGACCCCTGGGGAACTCCTGTTCTGTTTAAGAGATAGTTGGATTGCTTGTTTTGCCATTTGACAGATTGATTCCTGTCAGAAAGATAGTTGGAAAACCAAGCCAGTGAGTGTGAGGAACAATATAAAGATTCGAGTTGTAGTACTAGTTTAGGGTGTGATACTATAGCAAAAGCCTTAGATAGATCCAGTAAGATAATTGAGGTTATTAGACCAGCATCTAAGGCTTTGCTAACAGTATTGGTGAATGAAAGTAAGGCAGTGGTGGTGCTGTGTGCAGGGCAGAAACCATGTTGAGTGGGGGCAAGTAGATTATTGTTGAGATGTTTTAGCTGTTGAGTGTGTATACACTTTTCTAGGATTCTAGATAAAGGAGAGGGTAAAGAGATGGGCCAGTAATTAGATAGATGACTAGGATTACCACCTATATGTAGCGGAGTTATAATGGATGTTTTCCAGAGTTGTGGAATGTATGATTCGGAGATAGATCGATTGATGGGAATGCTAACAGGATATGATATAGCATCTGCAGCTAGTTTTAGGTATTCTGCTGGAAGTCTGCCAGCAGAAGGGAACATGGCTTTCGTTTAGTTAAAAGTCTATACACTAAAGAAGTGGGCACTGGTTGTATAGTAAAAGTATGAGAGGGTGAGCTACTGTCTGAGGTGTTATTTAAAGGGGGGTAAATTGCATCAATACTAAAATGGGTAATGAAATTCCATCTAAATCCAGTTGTCGATAAATTACTCTCTTGAACTCTATGATCACCAAACCTTCCAGGGCTTTCCAGCCAACCCTCATGATTTAAAATTGGATTAAAGAACTGGGTAGATCTCTTACTTTTTATTTCATTAATTAATTCATCAACTAAAATAGATGGATACACTTGTTCAAGGAACATATCCCTTAAATGGTAACACTCATTAAAAAAATCGTGTTCTAAACTGATCATCCTAGCTGCTCTGACCAATTGGCCTTTTACAACAGAGCGTTTTTTGTGAAAAGGATGGGAGCTACAAAAAGGCAAAACAGAAGGAGAGCAGATCTTGCTAATACTATTTTAGACTTAAAACTGTTCACACGTAAAATGAACTTAACATTATTGTTTGGTTCTGATACTTGTTCTGATGGACAATTCAGAGTCAGGAGTTCATTTAATCTACCACTCCACCCTTTATTAGGTACTTTTGAGTATAGTTCTGAAATGGACATTAGGTCACTATTGTGAAAATGACGTAAATGTGATGATATGTAAAATTTAAATAAGGATGAACAAGATTTGATTTGTTTTTTACGTCATTCTAATGTAAGGGTCATGAAACCTGATAAAGGGGGAGGGCTGGTCTTTATGGATATGGGTGACTACCAGTCTAGGATGTTTAAAATATTGAATACAGATACATATGAACCTGTGTCATTAAATTAAGTGAATGGGGCTTACACTAGAATTAAATCTCATGCAGTAGCATTGTTACCTTACAGCAAGAGGTTCTCCTGTTCGATTCTCGGCTGGGCTTGGAAGTGACTTCTGTGTGGAGTCTGCATGTCCTCCCAGCGGTTGGGTAGCGTTCGAAAGATATGCGTGCGTAAATGTGCTGGGCATCGAACTAGCACCTCGGCATTTCGTAAAAAAAAAATCTACTGTCAATCATTAGTGGACCGGAGTTTCGCTATGGTGACACCTAATTGGGAAAAAGCCAAAAGACCAACAACAACATCAATGACTTGCTGATTGATTTCCGTATTGATATAAATTTGTATAATTATTGGAATATGCCTTCACCATTAATCCCAGTTATTTTTGGGATTGCCAAAATGCATAAGGACTTACATGACCCCCCCCCCCCCCTTTATGACCAATAGTGGATGGAAGAAATTCCATCACTTATGCTGAAAGGTTTTCTCGAACATGAATGCTAAATGTGTAAAGATTCATGGTCCTTTCTTGAAAAACGTAATGAGCTCGAATGTAAGGCCAAATATAATTTTCTAACTGTTGATGTCAGAGATCTATACACAGTTAACCCCCATGAGTTGTGGATTCAATGGGTAACTGATTTTTTATTAAAGAAAGGAGCAACCACTAATTACATGAGCTTAATAGAGGAAGTATTACATGTGATTTTGGCTAATAACTTCTTATATTTTGATGGCCAGTATTTCTTAGATAAAAGAGGGGTTGCTATGAGTTCACCATGTGAGGCCAGTTTTGCTAACATTGTCATGGCCATGTGGGAACATGGGTTTTTATTTATGAACCACATTATTAGAGAGAAGATATTTTTACACCCATTACCTGGATTATATTTTTATCATCATAAAGGGTAATAATTCTACTGATTTTCTGGAATTTACATCTGATTATAATTCATATGTGATTTCATTTTTAGATATTGAATTAAGGAAAGACAAGGCAAATTTTAGATCTACCTCGAAGATCTTTAGAAAAAAGTACATATTCCAATTTGATTTTTGCATTTTTCTAGCTCCCATCCTTCTCACCAAAAATGCTCTGTTCTAAAAATCCAATTGGTCAGAGTGGCTAGGATGGTCAGTTTAGAACAAGAATTTTTTATTGAGTGCGACAATTTAAGGGATATGTTTCTTAAATAAGGGTATCCATCTATTTTAGTTGATCAGTTCATTTATGAAGTACAAAGTAAGAAATCTACTGGTTTCTTTAAACCAATTTTAAACCATGAGGGCTGGTTGGAAAGCCCTGGAAGGTTTGGTGACCATAGAGTTCAAGAGAGTAATTTATCGGCAACTGGCTTTAGTCTGAGTTTCATTACCCCTTTTAGTATTGATGCTATTTACTTTAAGGAAATGTTATATAAAAATTGGAACCTATTGCTGGATGATATTCATAGGGTCATAGGATCGTACTAGGCTATTGGTCCTAGGGCCTATGCAAGCCTTGCCATAACAATTCCCTGGATATTCTTCCCACAGTATTTACTTCTCTGGACCTCAGTCTAGCAGGGCAACTGACATGATCCCTGGGGTGAATTTCCTATCTCCCATCCAATCATCAAGGTTCCTTTTGAAGAGGGCCAAGGAGGCGCTCTGCTTGATATGTATGGGTAGTCTATTTCAGAGTATGGGGATTCTCTGGGTCAGGAACCTATCCCTCCAGCATGTTTTGTTCATTGTGATGACAAGATTTAGATCCCATGGAGCGTGTGGCTCTGAGGGATTGGGATTTCTTTAAGTGGATCATGTACAACAGCTCAGGGTTTGACATGGCCTTGTATGTTAAGCAGAGATCACCTCTGAGTAGACAATATGCCACAGAGTATAGCTGGAGTTTTTTTAGACGGTCAGCATATGGCATCTGCTTTAGGCCTGTGATTCATTTAGTGAGGTATTTCTATGGCCTTTCCAGCTGTTGCAGATGTCTTGTGGAGGTACATACCAAATGGGGCAGTATACTTTATAATGGCTCTAATGAGGGATGAGTACAGTGGAACAATGACCTCCTTTTTTCTGGATGAAAAGCCCTTAGTGATGAGGTGTGCCACATAGAAGGATGTCCTGACTGTTGTGGTGATGTGGCTATCGAAGGTGAGACCACTGTCCACCTGTGTCCCTAAGTCTCTCATCACACTTTCGATGTTTAGTGTCCTGCCACCTATGTGGTAATTCATGGGTACATGTTTTTTTTCTAAAGGGGATAACTATACATTTCTTGGCATTAAGCTTGAGCCCATGGCTCTGGCACCAGGCATCTGTTTCTGTAAGGCCCTTTTGCAGAATATCAACATCATTTGGGGATTCAGTAATGGCTCCCAGTTTGCAGTCATCTGTGAACTTTGTTAGCCAGAGTCCCTTAGTGTTGGCCTGTACTTCAGAGAAGTAGATGCCAAACAAGAGTGGTCCCAGGACTGAACCCTGAGGTACTCCACTTGTCTGGAGCTGGATATGGACTCGGCTACATTTACAGTCTGGGTTCTGTCAGTAAGCCAGTTGGCAACCCGTCGAGTGATGTAGGGATTTATGCCCAGCTTAGTAAGTTTATCTATGATTCCAGAGTGTGGGGATGGTGTCAAAGGCCTTGGCAAGGTCCAGATAGGCTGTGTGGACCGCCTTACCCTCGTCCACAGCTCTAGAGACTGATTCAAAGAAGTCAATTAGATTCAGGAGACAAGATCAGCCCTTCAAAAACCCAAACTGACTGGAGTCCAGTGTTTGATGGTTGCCAATGTCTTTGTTTATAAGTTCCATGATAATGCATTCCATGCCCTTCCAGGTCAGGCTTGTCAGTCTGATGGGATGGTAGTTCCCGGGATCCAAGGTGGATAACTGTGGAATGGGATAACTGTAACAGTGCGCCACTCAGTGTGCACGAAGCCTGAGGTGAGGCTATGATTAAACATGACACTTAGGTGAGGTGCCAGTTCATTTTGTAGTTCATGTAGTACACAGCCTGGGATGTCATCTGGTCCCATGGATGCTGTATTGTTAGCTTTGGAGAATGAGGTTTCTACCTGTGTGGCCGTGATTATCAGAATTTAGCAATCTTTTGGTATTGAGATGGGCCCTTTGGGGGGTGAGAGGGGGGTGAAGTTGGCACTAAATCAATCTGCCAGGATATTGGCAATATCCTTGGGATCAGTATATTTAATGCCTTTCTGTTGTAGCTCAGAGCAGATCTGAGCATTGCCATTTAGATTCTTGACATAACTATGGAATGCCTTGTAGTTGTCTTTGGAATCTTTGGCAATTTTATTTTCATAACTAGCTTTTGAGGATTTTATGAGGGATCTCAGCTTCTTACTGAGGCTGGTGAGGGAGTTTTTTTGCATCCTGAGATTTTCCTCTTTTCTGCAACAGTCTCTTCCTTCTGTTGTATAGTTCGTTTATAGCAGGGGACCACCAGATTGGCTTCCTTTTTTGGAGAAGAGCATCTTGGTTCTATTTGGGATGGCACAATTCATGCACGAGTGGATGTGCTCGTACAGTGCCTTAGTGTAGGATTCTGCAGTCGAACTTCCAGATCCCGACTGTGTGGGTGTTGTGAAGTTTGTCACTTCTGACTTCAGTAGCATGAAGTTGGCTTTGGGGAAGTTTTTCAAGGAGGTTTCCTTACTGGGGGGGTGGGGGTGGGATGTGAATGTCAAAGGTGATTTGCTTATGGTCAGACCTGACCAATGAGGGGGTGAGCACTGGTGCGGAGCATCTATCTCCCATGTTGGTAATGACCAGGTCTAGGATATTGGAGCCCCTGGTGGGACAATGGATTAGTTGATCCAGGCATTGGAATTTATGAATTCCAAGAACTGTTGGGAAAAGGAGATGGTACCTGAGTAGTTTTCCCAATTAATGGCAGGGTAGTTGAAATCACCCAGTATTAGGGTGTTTGGTTGTATCTTAATATTTTCCAGTATGTTTAGAAAGGTGTAGTGAGACTCTTGGGAGCATGGTGGGGGATCTGTAGCAAGCTACAATTTGGATTGCAGTCTTACCTAGTGTTAGTTGCACCTGGAGAATTTCAGATGCATTGTGTTGGGCAACTAGCCTAGAGGTGTGAATATCCTTGGTGAATATGGACACTCCTCCACCTTTAGTGTTTAGGTCTTGGTTTTGTGGCCGAAAAGTGTGGTAAGAATTGCAGCCTGGTATTGCAGGGGTGCTCTCTGGAGCTTTGAACCAGGTCTCAGTTACTGCACAGATATTGATGTTCTCCATTTTTAGGAGTGCCTTGAGAGAGAGTGCATTTTGAGGTTTAGACTTCTAGCATTGAGTAGCATTACCTTCAGATTTTGCATGCTTGTATATGTTACAGTGGTGGTTTTATCCTTTAACCTTGCCTAAAAAAGGCACTATAGGGGTGGCAAGAGCTTTAGCCAGTAACCTGAATCCCAGGAGTGACAGGTGCAGACCATCTCTGGCAAAGCATCGTGGTTTGTCGATCATGTCTTCCCAGGCAGACAAATACTGGATCCCCTTTGAATGACACCAGAAGCTTAGCCAATTGTTGAAGTCAATCATTTTGTCCTTATACTGATGGAATCATTCTGGGTGAAGGCAGGATGCTACTCAGGGCTAGGGTCATACCTGCCTGGGTCACATGATCCAAGAGCTCTTCCATGTCTCTTTTCATGTAGTCCAGGGAGGTACGTTTCAAGTCATTCACTCCAACATGGACAATGACAGAGTCATGTTTGTACTTGCTGTGGAGTGACTTGAGTGCTTATGTTATGTGGCTGATCCTGACACCCGACAGGCAGCTGACTGTAATTTTCTCCTTGTTCAGCCTGGTGAGTGGGACATTAGTGTGCCTGACTATAGAGTCACCTATGACTAAAGTGTCGGGTGCATTGTCTTGCCTTAGGGGCTGTTGTTGGATGGCACACTGGTGTTGTGAGCTATGTGTCACTTTGGTTGTGACTGGTGTTTGTTTGCATTTCAGCTTCGGAAGTCCTTGTTGCTTGGGCAGGCTAATGTTAAGGGTGTCTGCATATGTGGGTTTAGTGTTGCTATGTGTGGGTGTTGATGGTGTGGGATTTGAAGGGCTATGAGTTGCTTGAGGTGTAATGCAGGTGTTAAGCTTCTCCTCTTGACTGTCTAGTACAATCTTGGCCGGAGAGAGCTTTGCTTCCAGTTTGGCTATGTAAGTGCATCTCTCGCAGGTTGTAGTGTTGGGTGGTAGGAGGAGAGGATTGTCTGTGTAAATGAGGCAGTTGCCGCACTGCCCCAGTATGCCCAGATTCACCAGGTGGAAAGGAGAAATCACTGGAAGCTGACCCTTGGACATGCCTGTTTATTTGCTTTTTTGTAAAGTTTAAGAGTTGTTTTCCCTTACCTTTGCAAGGTACTTTGCAATTATAGGCTGTTTAGTGCCTATGATTAATTTCTCCTTATTGACAAGGGAAGCTCAGTGCTTGAATCAGTTTCAGGCTTCCTAGTGCTTTCCAGCAGGTTCTAGAGCAAGTGCTCGTCACAGGGGTTCAGATTTAGTGCTACTACTGAGAAACCAGCTAGTTTTAAGGGAAAATTTGAAGAGCAGACTTTCTGGCACCTGGAATACTTTAACTGTAGCCTCGCAGTGCTGCACAATGTGAAAAATGTGCAAACACACGTGTTTTTAAGCCAGAAAGTTGAAAGGGATATAAATCAGCCCCAAAAAGCTTATAAAATTACAATTTCAGAGCTGGAAACCACTCCTCTAGCGTTAGATAGGCAGTACAATGCTCACCAGTCCCACTGGCAGGCAGTAGGACTTCCCTCTACCACAGCAAGGTCTGGATAGCTCTGAACACAGAAAAGAAAGTCCTGAAACCAGCAAAGCCTGGGATATGGACTGGCTAGGAAAGGTGGGAAACAAGCAAACAAGATAGTATATATATATATATATATATATATATATATATATATGAAACAGGTAAACAATGCAGTAATACAGTAAATAAACACAGAAAAGGCTAACACACTTGAATGTGTAGTCTTAAACAGTAAATACAATTAAAACTCTACAAAATTAGCAATTTAAAACATTTTAAATGAAGCAAGGCAAGTGAACAACTGAAAAACGATTTAAGAGGCAGTAATACAGCAGAATAAGTAGCTAGTCTACATGTACAGAGAAGTCTATATATACAGAAAAGCAGCTAAAACACACAAACACTTCAGATGCAGTGCAACCTGGAGCACTTGAGTTGTAGCAATATTAAGGCAATTACAGTTATAATAAATGCTCTAAAATATACTCTATATTTCCAAAATGTTTGAGAAGCACAGTCAGAACCAAGGAGATTCAGGCACTTTTTTTTGAAAGGGAAAAAGGAGAAACAGAAGGCCTTATCCAATGTTCTCGCTGTATTAGGTAGAATGAGCTAATGACACTAGACTGGGATGAGTGTCCCACATAGATATTCATTTAAAACAGAAGTCAGGTGATCATCCTAGGGTTGTTCTTAAGAAAGGTACAAATTTTAAAACTGTATTTGATTCTAAAAATTCATTTGCAAAAAAACTAAAAAAAAAAACAAAAAAATACTTCTCCTTTCCTAAACTTTCCTAGCTAGTTGTTCCAGTGATCAGATTTTGCTGATCCCTGGGCTTTGTATTTGGTTCCTGTGTTCCTCCATTTTCTGTGTGGCCAGAGGTAGTTTCTTTACTCACCAGCGGGAGTGGGGAGTACTGAGCTGCTTGTTTGTCCTCAAGGGAGTGGTTAGAGACAGCAACTAGTAATTCGTTGGCCATTTTGGGTCATTTCCTGTTTTTTCCAGCCCCCTGCTATAAAGCGCGTGTTAGCACGATTTAGCGCGGAGTTGCCACTGTTGCACACAAGAGCAGCGGTGGTTTAACAAGGTTAAACTATTCGGGCTACCTAAATTCCACTCTTCAAATTTTCCCTTAAATCTACCTTCTTCGAACTGTACTGCCGATCTAACCAGCGTATCCTATAACTAAAAACTTCATCTCTACTTGATTCCCAAGTAGACTATTCTCTATCTGTAAAGCCTAGCACTTGCTCCTACAGTACTTGCACCTTGTTAAAGCACTATTATTATAGATAGTACCCCACCAGCCTAGAACCCACATCCCCCGGAGTCTTTTGTAAGTCTTTTATCTATTACTTCTAGCATGTCGAGGGTCAGTTGCTAGTGTCCTCTCCTGCTCAACTGGTGAACCTGGGAATATTGAGGCAATGTTACAATTGCCTCATGTACACAGACAATCCTCTCCTTCTCCCACAAAACACAAATACATGCGAGAGATGCAACTATACGGCCAAACTGGAGGCTGAGCTCTCTCAACATAGGACTGGCAAGACCAGACAGGAGGAGAAGGTAACCACACACACTACATACCCAGTCACACATAGTACCATCACAACTTCAAATCATACACATAATCATACAAAGACATACTCGTAGGCTCTGACCAAAAATCTACCAAAACAGCAGAGGCCTCCAAAGCAGACACCCAAACAACTACCACCTCAGGACCCAACACATGCATCACATAGACCACACAGTCAGAGTGTCAAACAGTCACAGCCCTTAAGGCCAAACACAATGCCAGACACACTCGTCATTGGTGACTCCATAGTCAGGCACACTGACGTCCCGCTCACCAGACTGAGTAAGGAGAAGGTCACAGTAAGCTGCCTGTCGGGCACTAGAATCCGCCACATAACGCAAGCACTCAGGTCTCTCAACAGCAAGTATCAGTATGACTCAGTCATTGTCCATGCTGGTGTCAACTACCTGAGACGTACCTCCTTGGACTACATGAAAAGAGACATTGAGGAGCTATCTGATTATGTAGCCCAGGCAGGTATGAACCTGACCTTGAGCAGTATCCTACCTTCACCTAGAATGATGCCACAATACAGTGATAAGATGATCAGCTTTAATAATTGGCTTAAACTTTGGTGTCATTCAAAGAGGATCCTATGTCTGTCTGCCTGGGATGACATGCTGGACAAGCCACGCTGCTTCGAAAGGGACGGCTTGCACCTGTCACCCCTGGGCTTCCGGATATTGGCAAAGGCTCTTGCCACCCCCATAGTGCCTTTCTTAGGCAAAGCTCAAATTCTAAACCTACCACCCTAGAACACAAAAAAGGAAAAAAACTAAGGGCAATGCTGCTCAATGCCAGAAGTCTCAATCTCAAGATGCACGCACTCGAGGCCCTTCTCAGTATGGAGAACATCGATGTCTGTGCTGTGACAGAAACCTGGTTCAAGGCTCCTGAGAGCACCCCAGCACTATCAGGTTTCACCTCATATCATGCGTTCCGGCCCCAAAATCCGGACAACACCAAGAAAGGAGGGGGGGTGTCCATATTCATAAAGGGCACACACACCTCAAGGTTGGTGGCAATGCACGATGCATCGGAGACCATCCAGGTGCAATTTACCATAGGCAAGACTGCTCTGCAATTTGTAGCATGTTACAGGCCACCCTCTCAAACTCAGGAACCTCACATGGCCTTCCTGAAAACACTGGAGGGGATAAATGTATCTCCAAATACCATCATACTAGGTGATTTCAACTACCCTAATATAGACTGGGAACACTATTCAAGCCCAAACACTCTAGCCCAAAGGTTCCTGGAGTTCATAAACTCAAATGCCATGGAACAACTAGTCACCATCCCCACAAGAGGAGAAAACATACTTGATCTCATCATCACGAACATGGGATCACAATGTTCAACACCGGAAGTATACCCCTCACTGGTGAGATCAGATCATAAACTAATCTCGCTGGAGGTCCTCATCCCGCCCCCACCTGAAATTAAAAAGACCACAGTGAAAAACTTCTCAAAAGCCGACTTCACACTTCTAAAAACTAGTGTGGTCTCCTTTAAGGCCCCTGAGCCAGTGGTAAACATTACTCAAACCGCTGAATCACTTACAAATGCCTTCTACCAGCACCTACAGGACTGCATGGATCAGGCAATCCCAAACAAAACTAAGACTCTTTGTACCAAAGGCAAGTGTCCAGTCTGATGGACAAAAGCCATAAACAAGCTCTACAACAAAAGGAGGAAGCTACTACAAGATAGAGCAAAATCCTTGAAAGGTAAGACACCTTTGATCATTATAAGTAAAAAACTAAGAGCTCTCATAAAATCATCCAAGGCAAATTTTGAGAGAAAAATCGCCAAGGACTCAAAAGACAATCATAAGGCCTTCTTTAGCTATGTTAGAAACCTAGGAGGAAACTCCCAGATATGCTCAGAATTAGTTCAAAATGATGTGAAGATTACTGAACCAAAACACATTGCCAACATACTGGCTGACAGGTTCAGTGCAAACTTCTTCCCCTCCCAAAGGAGAGATATCTATACCAGAGGATTGTAGCCCCCCCAAACATCTCCAACGCCCAAGTGAGAACTGCTCTCTCCAAGGCAAAAAACACAGCATCCATGGGACCGGATGGTGTCCCCGGCTGTGTGCTCCACGAACTCAATGAGGAATTAAACCCTCAGTTAGGACAGCTGTTTAATCTTAGCCTCAAAATCTTTAGAACCAAAGGCAGATACAGCACAAAACCAACAGCTCACGACCGAAGAAATCACCAGGATCCGGATATCTTGCAAATACCTTTATTTTATTTAAAGTGTAAAATCCACAAGATAGCTGCTCACAAATGAAAGATTTAGAAACAAACAATCCAGTCAAGCGCTTTCGCCTGGGCTCTCCCAGGCTTTATCAATATATATTAATATATATTTATTAGTTTTTAATATTGTATATTTTTTAATATTGTATATTTAATATAGGATTATTTAATACACTTAATAGATTAAATTCTATTTTTATACATGTGGGACCCTGAAAATGTTATAGATGTTGTTTTTGCTTATGTTTTTGCTCCTATTTACAACATGTACCTTTAAATACCAAGATATTTTCAAACAATGGGAATAGCCCAATTAATTAATCATATAATTGAATTATTAGAGTAGCATATGTATATAATGAATGCACATTCCCTGTGGTTTTAGGTTCATAGGTTCCTAGCCCCATTTTTTTGTGGCTTTAGCCCCCCTTTAGTATGGGGAACTGACACTGAGGTAATGGCTCTGATGGATCTAGATTTTGAGGTGGGTGAACATATTCATCAAATCTGGGTTTGACATGGCCTTTATATGTAAGGCAAAGGTCACCTCTGAGCAAGCAGTGGCGACTGAATAGGCTGGAGTTCTTTCAGTCGGGCAGCATAGGAGTGGCTCTCCAGCTGCTGCAAGTGTCGGGTCAGATACATTCTAAAGGAGACTATGACTCCCTTGATCTAGATGAGAATCCTGATAAAGCCTGGGAGAGCCCAGGCGAAAGCGCTTGACTGGATTGTTTGTTTCTAAATCTTTCATTTGTGAGCAGCTATCTTGTGGATTTTACACTTTAAATAAAATAAAGGTATTTGCAAGATATCCGGATCCTGGTGATTTCTTCGGTCGTGAGCTGTTGGTTTTGTGCTTAATCTTAGCCTCACCTCAGGATACGTACCCAAGGAGTGGTGCACGGCGACTGTGGTTCCACTTCACAAAGGTGGTGCCTCCACCGACCCTGGAAATTACCGTCCCATTAGCTTGACAAGCCTTATCTGCAAAGCCATGGAGAGGATCATAATGGAACTCATAAATAAAGACATAGGGAACTTGCAGACTTTGGATTCAACCCAGTTTGGCTTTGTCAAAGACAGATCATGCCTTTTAAACTTGGTTGACTTTTTCGAAACAGTCACCAAGGCCATTGATGAGGGCAAGGCAGTCCATACAGCCTACCTCGACCTGGCAAAGGCCTTCAACACAATACCCCACTCAGGTATCATTGAAAAACTCATCAGCTTGAATGTAAACCCATACATCACAAGATGGGTCGCAAACTGGCTAAGTGACAGAACCCACAGGGTCAGAGTTGCTGGCGCCATGTCAGACTCAAAGCCTGTCACAAGTGGTGTCCCACAGGGCTCAGTCCTGGGACCACTCTTGTTCGGCATCTACTTTTCTGAAGTACAAGCAAACACAGGAGGGTTATGGCTGACAAAGTTTGCAGATGACTGCAAACTGGGCCATAGTCGAAAACACATCTGACACAGATATCCTTCAGAAGGGCCTCACAGAAACGGATAACTGGTGCCAGAGCCATGGCCTAAAGTTAAACGCCAAGAAATGCATAGTCATACCCTTCGGGAAAAACAAGGTTACCCCTAGCTACCATATAGGTGGCAATCCACTGAGCACAGAAGAAGTCATCAGGGATCTGGGGACCCAGGTTGACAGTAACCTTTCGTTTGACACTCATGTTGCCAAAGTAGTTAGGAAAACCTTCTACATTGCCCACCTGATTGTGAAGGGATTCACATCTAGATCTAGGGAGGTCATCGTCCCCCTGTACTCATCACTCATTAGACCTATGATTGAGTACAATGCCCCATTCGGAATATATCTGACCCGACACCTGCAGCAGCTGGAAAGGCCCCAAAAGTTCCTCACCAAAAGGATAAAGGGTCTCAAAAATATGTCTTATGCTGCCCGACTGAAAGAACTCCAGCTCTATTCAGTCGCATACCGCTTGCTCAGAGGTGACCTGTGCCTGACATATAAGGCCATGTCAAACCCAGATTTGATGAATATGCTTCACCTCAAAAAATCTAGATCCCTCAGAATCACAAGGGCGGGAGACTTAAACCTTGACATGGTTATTAATAGAACATGCTGGAGGGACAGATTCATCACCCAGAGACTCCCTATGCTGTGGAACAAAATCCCGG
Source organism: Protopterus annectens (assembly GCF_019279795.1). Taxonomy (NCBI): domain Eukaryota; kingdom Metazoa; phylum Chordata; order Ceratodontiformes; family Protopteridae; genus Protopterus; species Protopterus annectens. Next base: position 1,103,957,564 of record NC_056726.1, read on the forward strand.
TACATGTGAGGCAGAGCACCTCGCTGGCCTTGTTCAAGAGGAATCTTGACCAATGGATGGGAGATCGCAGATATACCCCAGGGATTACTTCAGTGTCACTGATTGACAGAGGCACAGCAAAATAATAGGCATAGTTTTCTTCAAACTAAAGGGGTGGTGAAAGCCACATAACTATGGGATAGACTTATAAATGCCCTTGGGCAGATAGCCTAGTATGAACCTATGAACCTAAATGCTTCCAGAGTGTGCAGTTTTTGGTTAAACTCCTAGTGTTTAACAGTATAACCCTTATGTTGTTATCATTGGCAATTTTAATGTCGATAATTGTGTTTTTGAGACCTTGCCTAAAAAAGGCACTATGCGGGAGGCAAGAGCCTTTGTCAGCAGCTGAAACCCTAGTGGCACCAGGTAGAAACTGTCACTGGGAAACCAGTGAGGTTTGTCAGCCATGTCATCCCAGGCTGAGAGAAACTGCAATTCCCTTTGAATGACACCAAAAACTCAGCCAGTTATTGAAATTGATCATGTTTTTATACTGTGGTATCATTGTAGGTGAGGGGAATATGCTGCTCAAGGCTAGGGACATATCTTTCAGGGACATATACTCAGAGAGCTCAATCATGTCTCTCTTCATATAGTCCAGTGAGATATGTCTTAGTTTGTTCACACCAACACGTGCTATGACAGAGTCATAATGGTACTTGTTGACAAGAGACCTGAGTGCACGCATGATCTGATGTATCCTGGCACCGGACAGGCAGCGGAGCATGACTTTCTGATGTATCCTGGCACCGGACAGGCAGCGGACCATGACTTTCTGATGTATCCTGGCACCGGACAGGCAACGGACCATGACTTTCTGATGTATCCTGGCACCGGACAGGCAGCGGACCGTGACTTTCTCCTTATCTAATGTGGTGAGTGGGACATCCGTGTGTCTCACTATGGAGTCTGCAATCACAAGAAAATGTGCTTTTTGAGTGTTGCACCTTTACTGCTTGGTAGGGGCGACACTGGTGTTGCTATGTGTCTTGGGTGCTCTGGGAATTGTGTTAGTTGCAGCAGTCTGTTGTTCTGGAGGTCGCTAGTGTTTTGATATGGTGATTTATGTGTTGGATGTGTACTATGTGTATGAGTAGATGTACTATGTGCATGAGGAGTGGTGGGTGAGTTTACAGCCTCTTCATTGTTACTGTTTTGGGTGCTTCGTTATCCACCTCAGTCCGTAACTGGACAACCATTTTTTTTGTTCCTCTATTAAACGTCTGCACTACGTAACAGTTCCATTGACTACAGTCTTTTTCTTTTTTCAAATTTCTCTATGAAACCTTCCATATCTTGTCCTGTTTCAAACAAAATATCACAGTAAGTCTTTTTATTAATATGTATAAAAGCTCTTACCACTTTTGGTCATATTCCCAGAGCCGCAATCACTTCAAGTTCTTTTTTTCCTTACTGTTAAGCTGTATGACAAATTTCTTTTCTACAACCTCCTTTTCTTATTTTCCCTCTTTTAATCACTTCTTCACTTCTTTCAACATCTTCGCTTACATTTTCTTTTTATCTGTAATTTCTCTCACCTCCTCTTCTTGAATTTTGTCAATAATATTGCCCCAAAATGCTGCCGCTTCACTTTCTGGATCACTCTGGTTTATCATATCCCTTCGGTATATATCCCGCAGCCCTCCCAATTGGAGGTTGTAACCATACACTCTGACTTTGACACAGAAAATGGATCTTTTTGTAATCAGCATTCAGACGTCCTGCCAAGGTCTGATTAGCTTCTTCTCAACATTCTCCTTCATTACACCTTCCTCCTCCTCCTCAGTCACTCGACCAAGTCTTCAACCTCATCCTCTACAGGAAACTGATGACTTTCTGCTTCTGCTATCGCCTGCATACTTATCCTTCTGCTGCTCACCCTCACACCTGCATACTTATCCTTCTGCTGCTCGCCCTCATGCCTGCTTACTTATCCTTCTGCTGCTCGCCCTCACGCCTGCATACTTATCCTTCTGCTGCTCGCCCTCACGCCTGCTTACTTATCCTTCTGCTGCTTGCCCTCATGCCTGCATACTTATCCTTCTGCTGCTCACCCTCGCCTGCATAGTTATCCTTCTGCTGCTCGCCCTGACGCCTGCATACTTATCCTTTTGCTGCTCGCCCTCACGCCTGCATAGTTATCCTTCTGCTGCTCGCCCTCACACCTGCATACTTATACTTCTGCTGCTTGCCCTCATGCCTGCTTACTTATCCTTCTGCTGCTCGTCCTCACGCCTGCATACTTATACTTCTGCTGCTTGCCCTCACGCCTGCTTACTTATCCTTCTGCTGCTCGCCCTCACGGCTGCTTACTTATCCTTCTGCTGCTCGCCCTCACGCCTGCATACTTATCCTTCTGCTGCTCGCCCTCACGCCTGCATACTTATACTTCTGCTGCTTGCCCTCACGCCTGCTTACTTATCCTTCTGCTGCTCGCCCTCATGCCTGCTTACTTATCCTTCTGCTGCTCACCCTCACGCCTGCTTACTTATCCTTCTGCTGCTCGCCCTCACGCCTGCATACTTATACTTCTGCTGCTTGCCCTCACGCCTGCTTACGTATCCTTCTGCTGCTCACCCTCACGCCTGCATACTTATCCTTCTGCTGCTCACCCTCACGCCTGCTTACTTATCCTTCTGCTGCTCGCCCTCACGCCTGCATACTTATACTTCTGCTGCTTGCCCTCACGCCTGCTTACGTATCCTTCTGCTGCTCACCCTCACGCCTGCATACTTATGCTTCTGCTGCTCACCCTCACACCTGCATACTTATCCTTCTGCTGCTCGCCCTAACGCCTGCATACTTACCCTTCTGCTGCTCGCCCTTACGCCTGCTTACGTATCCTTCTGCTGCTCGCCCTCATGCCTGCATACTACCTCCATCTTCCTTTCACTTTCTCTGAGCTGCCTACAAGCACAGAATGGAAACCACAAGTTGAATGTGCCACTAACAATAGTGTCACCATACTCTAAGAGTAGGGGAAAGTCCCCTGATGCCCTGGCCAAATTTACCCTAGTAGCCAAAAT